>NW_007728312.1:307202-316707 GCF_000696425.1 Galeopterus variegatus
CAGGACTTTTTTTTTTTTTTTTTTTTTTTTAATCTGGTGTAAGCTGCCAAGCTAATACATAAAATATTGAGAATGCATTAGTTTGCTAAGGCTGCCACAACAAAATACCACAGGCTGGGTGGCTTAAACAACATAAATTTATTTTCTCACAGTTCTGGAGGCTGGAAGTCCAAGATCAAAGTGTTGGTAGGTTTGGTTTGTCCTGAAGCCTCTTTCCTTGGCTTACAGATGGCCACCTTCTTGCTGTGTCCTGAGATGGTGTTTCCTCTGTGCATGCACATGTCAGGTATGTCTCTCTAGGTGCCCAAATTTCTATTTCTTATAAAGACATCAATCAGATTGGATTGGGGACCACCCTAATGACCTCATTCTAACTTAATCACCTCTTTAATGACTCTGTCTCCAAGTACAGTCACATTCTAAGACACCAGGGTTTAGGGCTTCAACATATGAATTTTGGAGTGGACATGATTCAGTCCATAATAGAGGATTATCATGGTAAAGAGAGTATTAAAATGAACCCCATCATATTTATAGGAACTCCATCAGAAAACAGGTTTCCAAGTTGTTTTTAATTCACAGAGAGGTAAAATTTCCAGAATGGTCAAATTTCACAACTCCACTTTGGTAAAGAAACCCATGGTACCGGACAGTTATGTTTTCACCTTATTATGAAATATCCTTTTGGGAATTTATGGATGGTAACATGGTGATGACTGGAAGAAAGTCTGTTAAAGATGTCCATATAATATGAAAAATTCAAAATAGGAATAACCTGTTTTACCATATCATTTACCCATCTAAACTTGTTGTTTCTGTGATGAAGCCTTTACTTTAAGTGGTCTGGTAGCCTGAATAATACCCCTCCACTAATACGTCCATGTCCTAATCCCTGAAACCTGTCAATATGTTACCTTACATGGCAAAAAGGGACCTGGCTTACGTAATTAAGGATCTTGAGATAGGAAGATTATCCTAGATTATGCAAGCAGTACTAATATAAGAACAGGGTCCTTATAAGAGGGAGAAAAGAAGGTCAAAGGCAGAAGAAGGAGATGGGATAATAGAATCAAAGGTTAGAGTGATGTGAGGAAGGGACCATGAGCCAAGAAATGCAGTCAGACTCCAGAACCTGAAAAAGAAAAAGGAAACAGATTCTCCCCTCATAGCCTCACAAGGAACCAGTCCTGCTGACACCTACATTTTAACCCAGTGAGACAAATTTTAAACTTTTGACATCTAGAATGGTCAGATAATAAATTCCTTCTGTTTTAAGCAACTAAATTTGTGGCAATTAGTTATAGCAGCAATAGAAAACAAAGAAAAGTGATCTCTGATTTTCAGCAGCAGAGAGACATACTAGATCTCTTCTTTAGGGAATTAACTGAGCAATTGTTGAGTATATTGTTACTGAACACATCACAAAGTCCTTACCTACTCAACTCTAAACCCACTGCTGTCTGTTTCATATCATAAGACTGTAAAACAGCAGCCAATAAGATTTTTCTGGAGGACAAGGGGATTACTATGAATTCAGCGAATAGCACCATGGCCAATTTTCAAAGTTTAGAGACCTTACACTTGTTTACTGCTCAGAGAGGAAAAGTCAACTGATAAATATTATTTTGTGGTAACACTGGTATACAGAAACAAAGTGGGTGGAAAACAACAAACTGCCTATAAGTGTTTGATTACTGATACTTTAATGTGTTCTTTCATGTCTACTGAGTTCTTTGAGGAATAGCAACAGTCCCTCTTTTCCTATATCCTGCTTAGATCCTCTATTCCAGCAAAAAATATTTGTTATTTTTAAATAGGTGCAGGAAAATGGATATAATATTATCAAAGTTTCTTAAGAGATGCTATAACTGTTAGCATCTTTTGTATAGCAAACTGTAATAGCATTTCCAAAACATATAATTTATAGAATGTCTCTCTGCAAGGATTAATGACAATGAATTATTTCAAAGTAACATATAAATATGGTTGCTGAAGATCTCTGATATACAGAGTCTATGAAAGTGGTAAAATTAAAAATGTCTCCACCTTGTGTTTACCACCAGAATCTCAGCTTCATTTACATCATTCACAGTATAACCTGCTAAATAAAAAAGCCTCACAATCAAACTGTACAGACACTATGAGTTCTTGCTAAAACCCCTTAAGGACAAATGCAATTATTATAAAAATTCCAAAGGCCTTTATTGTGGAAATGGAAAAGCAGATACTAAAATTCATGTGGAATCTCAAGAAGCCTCAAAAAGCCAAAACAATTTTGAAAAAAAACATACAAAGTTGGAAAACTCACAATTCCCAATTTTAAAACATACTACAAAGCGGCAGTAATCAAAAGAGGGTGGTACAGACATAAGGACATATATATAGATCAGTGGGATAGATTTGAGAGTCCAGAAATAAACCCACACATCTATGGACAACTGATTTTAGACAAGTTCCAAAACCATTCAAGACCATCCAATATCTTTAAAAAATGAAAAAATATCTTTAAAAAATGCTGCTGGGACAACTAGAAAGCTTCATGGAAAAGAATAAAGTTGGACCCCTACCTCATTCCATAAAAATTAACCCCAAATGAATGAAAGACCTAAATGTGAGAGCTAAAACTGTATTGAGCAGTGCTTCTGTTATACCTCACATTTGTAAGTAAGACAAGGAAGAAAAGCTGTTCTCAAATTTGTTTATTCTAAGGATAACATTATGGCACATACATGACACTGGGACAAGGGGACTTATATATAACTAAGATAATCTCTAATAAGAAATGTTCAGTATCATAAAAGAACACTCAAAAAACAATAAAATAGAGACTTTTGCTTTCCAGTTTGATATAGAAAGAGCTTGGAAGTTGTCATTCTCATCATCACTATAAGGAAGAAAAACTGGACAAACTGAAAATCAACAGCTCTTCTTAGATCCATCAGAGAACTGATGTGACAGTACAAGCCACTACCCCCCAAACTGAGAGTGAATTAGATACTGAAAACCACAGCTTACTGAGATCAGGAGCTCAGGAGCAGAAGCCTGCTACTAGACCCAGACTGGAAGCAACACTTACACAGTAATTGATGAATTGCTGGAGGCTCAATATAAACTGGCTTTACAGTTAAAAACTCTGAGGGACTCCTACATGTTTGTGAATTTTACCTCACAGAGCCCTAACAAGTTCTCAATGTAAAGACTGGAGAAAAGTCCCTTCATGTTTCTAGTGGGAGGAAAGGGAAAAGTAGCCATTTGAAATATACCTAGAGCATTCTGTTATCCTTAGCAAATCCCTGCTGCCCTCAAGGGAAAATGTTTTACCAGAATCTAAATGAGCTGGATTTTATAAGTACCTAACCAACTATAGAAAAGGGAAACACGCAGCTCCAGTCCCCTCTAGGATTCCTGTATAACCTAATGGGAGGAAAAAGCAGAGAAGAACTTGTGAAAGCCACAGCACAAGGACACAAGTTCACTAAAAGACTAGACCTAATCATTATACTATAGAATACATCACCTTGTCTAGATTGCTTACCACCACATCAATCAGGCTCCTGTATAATATTAGGGGATTACAGCTGGAACAACTGTACTTATCAGGCCATATATAAGGAGTTATCTCTGAGGAGCCCAAAGACAACAGCATATGAAAAATCAAGAACAGTAGAAGAAATTTTAGCCTCTGACACAGCTACAGCAAACATTAAACACAGCATAACTTCTAGCCAGATAAACATAAAACCTCACACTAAAGGCCTATTTATCTCAGTTCTGTTGCGCAATACATCATGTCTGGCTTTTGTCAAAAAACTACAAAGTATGCTAAAAGGCAAAACAGTCTGAAGAGACAAACAAGCATCAGTACCTGACTCAGATATGGCAGAAATTCTGGAACTATCATACTAGAATGGTAAGGGCTCTAATGGAAAAAAATGAATGACATCCAAGAACAAATGGGTAACGTAAACAGAAAAATGGAAACCCTAAGAAAGACTCAAAAGGAAACACTAGAAATTAATTAAGAACACTGTAACAGAAATGAAAAATTCCTTTGAAGAATGCCTTTGTCAGTAGATTAGACATAGTCAAAGAAAAAATGAATGAGTTTGAAGGTATGTCAATAAAAACTCCCCAAACTAAAAAACAAAGAGAAAAAATAATTAAAAATACAGAAGAGAATATCCAAGAATTATGGGACTATTATAAAAGTATAACATACACATAATGGGAACACCAGAAGGGGAAGAAAGAAACAGAAGAACCAAGTGAACTAATAATGGCTGATAATTTTGCAAAATGAATGACATGTACAAACCACAGATCCAAGAAGCTCAGAGAACACCAAGCAGAATTTAGCAAAAAATCTACAATTAGGCATATCATACTCAAGCTACAAAAAATCAAAGACAAAGAGAAAATCTTCAATGAAGCCAAAGGAGAAAAAAAAAATGTCTTATAGAGGAATAAGGATAAGAATTACACTGGACTTCTCTTCAGAAACCATGCAATCAAGAAGAGAGTGGAGTGACATATCACAAGTGTTAAAGGGAAAAAACACACAAACACACACCAGCCTGGAATCCAGCAAAATAATTCTTCAGAAATGAAGAAGATATAAGACTTTCTCAGATAAAGAAAAATTGAGAGAATTTGTTGCCAGTAGAACTATCTTGAAAGAAATATTAAAAGAAGTTTTTCAGAAAGAGGAAAATTATATAGATCAGAAACCCAAATATACATAAAGGAAGGAAGAGTGTTCAAGAACAGATTAATAAAATTTTACAGATATTTTATTTTTCTTATTCTTAATTGATCTAATAGCTAACAGTTTGTTCAAAATAACAATAGAAACAGTGTATTAAGTGATTATAGTTTATGGATATTTGAAATGAATGACAAGAATATTATAAAGAATGGGAGAAAGGAATTGGGAATACTTTGTCATAAGGTACGTGAACTACCCATCAAGCATTATATTATTACTTGAAACTGGACTTAGAATAGTTGCTACTGTATATGACAAACTCTAGGGCAACAACTAAGAAAACTGGGAAGAAAAGTATCATTAATATGCTAAGGGAAGTGAGTTAAATGGAATAATTTTTTTAAAATATTCAATTAAAACCAGAGAAGGCAGAAAGAGACTGGAAGACAAAATAAAAAACTAAGAACATGGCAACAAATATAAGATAGTTACAAATGAAGTAGATATTAAACCAATTATATCAATAATCACTTTAAATATGAATTATCTGAAAATCCCAATTATAAGACAGAGACTTTTAGGGTAAATTAAAAAAAGTCAAGACCCAACTATATGTTGTCAATAAGTATCTACTTTATATATAAAGACACAGATAAATTAAAAGTGAAGATTAAGACATAACACGCTAACACTAATCAAAAGAAAGTTGGAGTAGCTATATTATTTTTCAGAGAACAGACTTTAGAGCAAGGAAAATTATCAAGTATAAAGGGAGCATGACATAATAATGAATGGGTCAAATCTCAAAGACATAACAACCTTTACTGAGTGTACCCCTAAAAACAGAGTGCAAAATATCGGAGGCAAAAATCTGATAGAACTGCAAGAAGAAATAGACAAATCCACCATGCTAGTTAGAAATTTCAACACCATGCTATCAGTAACTGACAGATCCACCAAGCAGAAAATCAGTAAGAACATAGTTATACTGAACAGCACCAACCATCAACTGGATCTAATTGGTATCAATACAAGTAGAATATTCATCTAAAAACAGCAGAATACACATTCTTCTCAACATCACATGGAACATACACCAAGATGGACCATATTCTGGGCCATTCCTTAACAAATTTAAAAGAACAGAAATCATTCAATGTATGCTCTCAGACCACAACGGAATTAAATGAGAAATCAATAACAGAAATATAGCTAGAAGGTCCCCAGATATTGGAGATTAAACAACACACTTCTAAATAACAAATGGGTCAAAAAGAACTCTCAGCAGAAATTTTAAAAAATATTTTGAAATAAATCAAAATAAAAATACAACTCAACCAAAATTAGTAGAATATAAATGGAGCAGTGCTTAATAGGAAATTTATAGAATTGAATACTTATATTAGTAAAAAAAGAAAGATCTAACATCAACTACCTACCATTCACCTTTGAAAACTAGAAAAAGAGCATATTGAATCCAAATTGAGCAGAACAAAGAAACAGTAAAACTTAGAGCAGAATTCAGTAAAATTGAAAGAGATAACAAACATGAGAGTTTGAAAATAAGATTGCAAATTAACCTTCAAAAATCAGAAAAAGATAAACTAAACCCAGAGCCAGACGAAGGAAGGAGATAATAAGCATTAGAGTAGAGATAGACAGTAGAAAAACAATAGAGAAAATCAATGAAATCAAAAGTTAGTTCTTAAAAAAAGTTGGTTCTTGAAAAGATAATAAATTGACAAACCTTTACTAGGTTGACTAAAAAAAGAGAAAAACTCCAATTAATAAAATCAGAAATGAAAGTAGAAACATTACTACCACTTTTACAGAAATAAAAAGGTTTTTAAGACAGTACTATGACCAATTGCCACCAACAAATTGGATACCCTAAATAAAATGGGCACATTCCTAGAAACACACAACATACCAAGACTAAATAATGAAGAACAGTAATAGAAAACCTGAATAGACCTATATACCTTACAAAATATTGAATCAGTAATCAAAAACATCCCAACAACAAAAAACACTGGACCAGATGGCATCACTGGTGAATTATACTAAACATTTGAGGGAGAATTAACAGTAATCCTTCTCAAACTCTTAAAAAAAATTTTTAAAAGGAAGAGGAGGGAACACTTCCTAATTCATTCCATGAGACCTGCGTTAGCCAAGTACCAAAGGTTCTACAAGAAAACTACAGACCAATATTCCTTATGAATATTGATGCAAAATTCTTCAATAAAATACTAGCAAACTAAATTCAGCAGCATAGTTTAGGATTATACTCCACGGACAGGTGGGATTTATTCCTGGAATGTAAGAGTTCTTCAACATACAAAAATGAAACAAGGTAATATACCCCATTAACAAAATGAAGAAAAAAAAAACTCAATTCATGTAGAAATAGCATTTTACAAAATTCAACACCCTTTCATTAAAAAAAAGTAAAAGAAAAAAAGACATTCAACATACTAGAAATACAAGGAAACATCCTCAACACAATATAGGCCATATATGAAAAGTCCACAGCTAACATCATACTCAATGATAAAAGATTGAAAGCTTTTCCCTTAAGATCAGGAACAAGATAAGGATGTACACTTTTTCCACTTCTATTCAGCATAGTACTGGAAGTTCTAGCCAGAGCAATTAGGTAAGAAAAAGAAATAAAAGACATCTAAATTGGAATGGAAGAAATAAAAGTATCTATGTTTATAGATGACATAATTATATGTGTAGAAAATCCTAAAGATTCCACAAAAAATAACTGGTAGAGCTAATAAATAATTTCAGCAAAGTTGCAGGATACAAAATCGACACACAAAAATGTATTGTGCTTCCATATAATATTAACAGTGCACAATCTGATAGGAAAATTTAAAAAACAATCATTTACAATAGCATCAAAAGAACAAAATACTTAAGAATATGATTAACTAAGGAGGCCAAAGACTTGTATGCTGAAAACTAGAAAACATTACTGAAGAAAATTAAGACATAAATAAATGGAAAGATATACTGTGTTCATCAATGGGAAGACTTCATATTGTTAAAATGTCAGTAGTATTCACAGCTAACTACAAGATTCTGTATAATACCTATTAGAATCCCAATGATGTTTATTGTATGAATAGAAATACCCATCCTAAAATTCATATGAAATCTCAAGGGACCCCAAATGGACAAAACAATCTTGGAAAAGAAGAACAAAGTTGGAGGACTTCCTGATTTCAAACCTTACTACATAACCACAGTAATCTAAAATGTATGGCTCTGCTTCCACCGTCTTGCAATGTGAGACCCCTGGGTCACTGTTGCCACCACCAGATGGACTTTGGACTTCCCAGCCTCAGAAACTAGAATCTACGAGGTAGAAATAATTCATAAAGTCTAACATACCTGTAAGGACTGCCTGGGAGAAGCTGTTCCGGCATCAGGTCTCGCTGGGAAACTGCCGCGCCCAATCTCCACCACCAGGCTGTAGCGCAGTCGCACCGACCCGCTGCCGCCCTCCGGCCACCACCACGCCAGACCATGATCGCCGAGCACCCTCCGGCCGGAGCCAGCGCGGCAGCGGCATCCAGAGCCCGTGGGGGCTGCAGACCGGCTCGCAGGGTAGCTACAGGTAGTGCAAGTGGGGCCGAACGCGCGCAGCCTGCCCGCCCGCCCGGCGACCCGCAAGAGACTTGCGGAGAGGAGCGGCAGTCTATTCTCTTACACCAGGGCGAAAGTGCGGAGCTGCTCGGGCTTGGCCCGCCGGGGAGCCCCGGGAGCCGCAGGATTTCTCTGTGACATTCATTTTGTGCCCTGAAACCAGAGTCTTCCCTTTGCTCAACACTACAGTGGAGGTCAAGATGGCGGAAGAGGAGAGCTGCCTGCCACGAGTAGAAGCAGCCTGAGGCCCGCGCCAGATGCAGCTGTAGCAGAATTGGAGCAAAGGAATGCTTCGAAAGGGTGTCCTTACCCTGCCGAGAACTGGGAATCTTCCCCCAACCCACACGTGTGACCCGCCGGTGCACTGCGGCCCGTGTCGCAGCCGCAGCTGCAGACATGGAAACATGGAGGCCTGAGCCTGCGTGTGTCACCCCAGGCTGCAGCAGTGACCAAGGCTTCTGAGCCTCCACCCTCACCCGCGCATCCCTGGAGCTGGAAGTGAATCAACCCGCGGCTGAGACAGGGAGACGTCCAGTGGGAGAGAAAGAAGCTCCGCGGAGTCCACACGCCCTGCAAGGCCGCCACTGCGTGATCCAACAGGTAGGCATCACTGCCACCACTCGGCTTCATCCCAGCCCAGCCCAGTACACACAGAGCAGGGAGACGTCTGGCAGAGGAGGCGGGAACCCCAAAGAGTCCACGCTGCTGCTACGCAATCCAGCAGCCCAGCCCAATGTATACGGAGCACAGAGTCATCCAGCAAGGGAGATAGAAGCTCCTTAGAGTCCACACACCCTGTGGGGGGGCCGCCGCTGCGTTATCCAGCAGCAGGTAGGCTTCATCACCGCCACCGGCTCCATCCCAAACCTGGCCTAGCGCGAAAAGAGCAGGGAGACATACTGCAGGGGAAGGGGAAGCTCTGCAGAGACCACACGCTCTACAGTGCCTCAGCACATCCCAGCAGCCCGGGCCAGAGAACACGAAAGAGGGAGTCACTGAGGTAGCCATACTAAATTGGCAACCACAGCAACATCTTAGTCAGTCAATAGTGTCAAACCTGTGGACTGTGAAACCCCGTGTGCCACAATGAATAAACATCAAAGAAAAGATACCAGAAATACGAAAAATCAAGAAAGTACA
>NW_007728313.1:0-546 GCF_000696425.1 Galeopterus variegatus
GGTGATGGGCCATAATAACCAACTACATTGTATATTGACAAAATAAAAATTAAAAAAAATACTTTTTTATTAAATACCAATAGTAGTCATAGTAATAGCAGCAGTAGCAGTAATAGTAATATCTGTCTCATGGATTATAGGGAGGATTATATGAGTTAACTTAAGTCCTTGGTACAGTGCCTTGCATACAGTAAGCACTTAATAAGCAGTAGCTGGCATCACCATCTCTGAACTTGACCAAGGTTGCTGTGCTGAACTTGTGTCATTTTTATCTGCCCTGCATCCCCCTCCCATCAGGGACAGCTCTTCTCCTGCCTATGGGTCTGGTGGGACTGCCAAGCTCAATTTCCTACTGCTGAATCCTCTGTTATGGTGTGACCACAGCATGACCCACCAAACGCTTGTCTTCTGGGGATGTGCATCTTAAGGGTAGATCCTCAGGAATGTAGCGTGCTTAGAGCCAAGCCATTCCATAACTCTCCAGCGCAGTGCTTCTTGACCTTTCATTTGCTTTGGACTAACCTGGGGATCCTGTTAATGTGCAGA
>NW_007728313.1:1084-50478 GCF_000696425.1 Galeopterus variegatus
CACTGTTATAGGGATACCACTCCAAGTGGGGTCCACAGATCACCACCTCTGGAGTTTCTTACCAGCATCACCATCTCTGAACTTGACCAAGGTTGCTGTGCTGAACTTGTGTCATTTTTATCTGCCCTGCATCCCCCTCCCATCAGGGACAGCTCTTCTCCTGCCTATGGGTCTGGTGGGACTGCCAAGCTCAATTTCCTACTGCTGAATCCTCTGTTATGGTGTGACCACAGCATGACCCACCAAACGCTTGTCTTCTGGGGATGTGCATCTTAAGGGTAGATCCTCAGGAATGTAGCGTGCTTAGAGCCAAGCCATTCCATAACTCTCCAGCCATTCCATAACTCTCCAGTGCAGTGCTTCTTGACCTTTCATTTGCTTTGGACTAACCTGGGGATCCTGTTAATGTGCAGATTCTGATGCAGAAGGTCTGGGGTGTTTCTGAGTGTCTGCATTGCTTACAAACTCCAGAGATGGTGATGCTGGTAAGAAGCTCCAGAGGTGGTGATCTGTGGACCCCACATGGAGTGGTATCCCTATAACAGTGGGTCTTATTTTTAGCCTCACATTAGAATCTCTGGGGGATCTTTGAAATGAGCCAAATAACTCCATGCAGGCCAATTAAATCCCAATTTCTGAGGGTGAGGACCTGACATCAGTGGTTTTTAACAGATTCTCCAGTTTACTTACCTGTAGCCAGGGTCAGGAACCACCGCCATAGATAGATGGTCCAATTGAAACCTCCTTACGTGTGGAAACTTCGTTCTTTCTCTGATGCTTTGAGCTCCCCCCCCTTTTTTTTTTCCCCCTTTTTGTCGTGTCGGGCAATGGATCGCAACCCTCAGTGGGCAACGGATCGCAACCCTCAGTGTCACGCCCGTACCGGACCGGGACCGGCATCGGGATCGCAACCCTCGGTGCTGCCCCCGAACCTCGCTCAGCCAGTGAGCGGCCGGTCTGTATGTGGGATCCGAACCCTCGACGGGAGCGCCGCCGTGCTCCCAAACGGCGCACTGTAACAGTGTGCCACAGGGCCGGCCCTGAGTTCCCCCTTTTAATTTTTGTTTAAGATTTTAGTTCTGTCGCTTGCAGCCAGAGAACCTTAACTGATAGAGTCTTAGAAATAAGCAGAATAAAGGCTAGTGTTCAGTGTCTCTGGCCTTTCCATCCATGAATCTTTCTGCTATGCCTCTAAAGTCTGCAAACCTCTCTTGGATGGGGTTTTGATTTGTTTGGGATAGCATCATAGGGATAAGGAATGTCCCCTTTTCTCTTTGACCCCCTTATTGGCCACCCAAGGGACTGCTTCTCTCTAGGATTGCTTTACTCTCTTCTTAGACCCAAGTCTGGATTTAGTGGGTGACAACTTCACCGGTGTTTGACAAGCCACACCAGCTGACAGGAGTGTGAACCAGCCTGCTCACTTCTCAGGTGGTGATGATGAAAACTGATGGTCTGCACCAGGCAGGGCAGTCAGCAGCTGGTATAGGACCTACTTCCTATCTAGGGTATGACTTGGACACTTCTGCCACCTGGGTTTAGCCTGGAAGTGACATCTCCCTGAAGCTGATTATATCTACCTTGTGGAGCTGACGTTCTCTCACTCCAAAAGGACTTGCTTTGACCTGGACCAGCTGGCTGTGATCTCTTGGAGACAACATTGCCAGGGAGACCCAGATGCAAAACAGGTGTTCAGGATGCCTTGGCTGTAGCTCTGTCTGGAGGTCCAGATGTCGGCTCTCTGGCTGGATGATTTCCGCACCTCTGGAGCCAGTGAGCCCTTCACAAGCAGAGCTGATGTTCAATGACATTCACCAGTGTTGAAATACCTCCATACCACGGCAAACAGCTTGCTCCTCTTTCTGCCAGCCATGATCCAGCACTGAAGACTTAATGTCTGGCCTAGCAGAGGGGTTTCCAAGGCCAGGTTATTCTGATCCTCAGTGCCCTGCCATAGAATTGTTATATATGGGCTACCACCCTGCCACAAGAAACTGGTCCTCAAGGCTGAAGTACCGAGAACAAAGGGTGCTTGTGGCAGAGTCAGCCTTAAAAGATCAGAAGCTAAAAAGAGCTAACGGTGCCTGCCTTTGGGGAGAATGATTGGATTGGGAGGAGGGCTAGAGCAAGAGAGCTTTGTTTTTCATTTCAAGCCTTTTTCTTTTTCTTTATTTTTAAATCATGTACTTATATTGCTTTGATAAAAAGAAATTTTAAAATTCCTGAAAAAAATCAGAACCAAAAATTCCTCTATAGCCATGGACAGAACAGTTAATAGTAATTAATGTTATATACTCATTTATATCAATGTACTGGGTTTTTTACATGTCACCTAATGTGCCTTTAATTCTCACTACAATCTTGGGTGACCAACCTGTCTTGGCTTTAGCACTTTCTTGGTTTTGGCACCAAAATTGGATTCCCTGGAACCTCCTCAGTCCCGGGCAAACCAAACAGAATGTCTGGTCACCCTACCATGACCCAAGAGGCAGCTGTTCTTAACCAAATGTGCTTCACGTGGGAGGAAACAAGCTCTGAGAGCTTCTGTAACTTGCCTAATGGCTAGTTAGCAGTAGACGATTAGTTAAAGGTCACACAGATAGTTACTGGTAGGCATGGTCAGCTAAGGGTCCCACAGCTAGTTAGTGGCAGATACAGCTAGCTGAGGGTCCCACAGCTAGTTGGTGGCAGGTACAGCTAACTAAGGGTCACACAGCTAGTTGGTGGCTGGTACAGTTAGCTAAGGGTCCCACAGCTAATTAGTGGCAAGTACAGCTAACTAAGGGTCCCACAGCTAGTTAGTGGCAGAGACTAGATTTGAATCAAGCACTGCATGATTCAGAGTCCTGTACTCTGTCACATCACATGGAGTCTTAGAGCTGAAAGGACTTTAAGGTAACAGTGTCCAACACCCTTGGTTGTAGATGGGGGAACTTGGCCTGAGTGGTGAAGTGACCTACCCAAGGTCACACGATGAGTTAGTTTTGTGCTTCCAAGAGACCAGTTGGCTGGAAGTCAGAAGAGATTTATGCCAGGGCAGGGACCCATTAGGAGGCCTGCCAACTGGCTCTGGGAAGAGTGCATCTTGCATCTCCCTGGAGAGGGCTGGCATAGGCAAGCCTGGTGTCTGGGACCAGGGGCCTGTGCCTGGGGCTGGGAGTGGGGATGGAGCGGCAGGCTGCTTCTCTTTATAATTTACATATACAGCAGTGACAGCCTGGGCGAAAACAACCCAAACAAACTCTCAAAGGATGTTTTGGACTTAATCCCGGATCAGAAGCAGCTCGGTGAGATAGATAAGATAAAGTCTGTGTGCCTCTAAGGTTGAGCGATCTTATCACTACTGCATTTGAAATATTCATGAGGTGAAGGGAGGTATGAGAAACAGCTACAGAAACACATTCTGCATTGAAAAGACAGAATTCAAAGGCATGAAAAATGAATCAGGGGAAATTAATGTTGGGGCGGGGGGTGGGCTGATGGCGGTGGGAGCAATCGTTGCCCAGAAGGAATAAGGAAGGAAATGTGGGGAGATGTTTCAGACTGGGCTGTGACCAGAATTCTCTATCCTGCCTAGAATATTTGAAATGTCAGTCGTCTCATTTATCATTTGAAGTCAACACTTGGTCACAAAATGGATGATCCTAGCAAGGATTAAAAGACAGGGTGGGCTGGGAGATACGAGATGGGGAGGGCGGGGCAGGGAAGGAGAGATGGAGAAAGACCAGTAAAGTGAACTAACTCCTGTGAATTATGGACCAGTTTCTGATCTCTCAAAGGGGGCAGAAGCAATGTACCAGGAAGTAGGGATTTCTAAACCTGGTGCTGCCAAAAACTTCTGTGATTTCTTGCACATTTGTGAGCCTCAGTCTCTCCCTTTGTGAAAGGATGTTGGGCTAGATTCCAACTCCAGCATTTAGGGACTCTGGCTTTGTGATGTTCAGTACTTGGAAATTGAGGGTAGCTTGAGGTAAAATGGTCACAGGTATTGACTGGTGGTAGGAATATAGACATATGCTTTTGGTTAATGTTGGCTGTTGGCAGGGTTCCTCAAGTCTACACAATCTCAGTGAGGCCAGTGGGGTTTGGCCCCTTTTAAAGCCAAGCCCTTAGATTGTGGACTGGTGCAGCCATTCTGGAGAGATCTGACACTAAAGCAAATGAAGTCTGTGGTCCCAGGCCAGCTGCATCAGCATCAGCTGGGAGCTTGTTAGAAGTGTAAATTCTTAGGTCTTCTTCCAGACCTCTTGAGTCAGAATCTGCTTCTTAATAAGATCTCTGGGTGAGTTGCATACACATTAAAGTGTGCGGCAGCAATTCCACTCCTGGATTCATACCCCAGAGAGAGCTTCACCCAAGGAAGTTCAAGGAGGTGGGTTTGTGCGAGGAACTGGAAGTGATCGAGATGTCTTGAGGGGGAATAGATGAGCAAACCATGAATGCACACTGTGGAATACCACTGTGCAGCAGTTGGGAGAACAGAATACTGTAGAAACAGACTCTCCAAGTCATGGCTCTCTGCTAAAGGCTTTGAATGCATCACCCCCCTTATCCTCACAGCACCGCCTAGAACACTGTTCTCAACTAGGACAAATTCGCCCTCCATAGGGGACATTTGGCAATGTCTGGAGACATTTCTGATCGTCATGCCTGCAGGTGGGGGGAGCACTGTGCTACTGGCATCTTGCGTGTCAAGACCAAGGATGCCACTAGACATCCTACAGTGTACAGGACTGTCCCCTCAACCCCAGCAAAGAATGATCAGATCCAAAATGTCAGTGGCATTGAGGTTGAGAAACCCTACCCTAGGGTAGGTTGCTCTATTATCTCCATTTTTGCGGGTGAGGAAACTGAGGCATGGAGAAGTTGGGCAATGTTGCTTGAGGTCCTGCAGCTGGTAAGCAGTGCAAGTGGGATGTAGACCAAGTGAGGCTGGTTCCAGAGCCCTTGCTTTTAACCACTCTACATGATTGCTTCTCAGAAATAGAAAACACAGAGATGAGCACAGCTTTTTACCCCTTTACTCAGTTAATATACAACTAGGGTGACCAGATTTCCTGGCTTGCCCAGGACTGAGCAGTATCCCAGGATGTGGGACTTGCAGTACTCAAGCTGGGATGGTCACCTTGGTGGAACTCAGGCTCTGTAAGCATCTGAGTTTGTGACTTGACTGCTTTATTCGATCTATTGAGCTCATACTATATGGTAGTCCATATTGATATAGGGACCAAACCCCAGTCCCAGGCTCACCTACAATGATGTTATCATCCATAGTGCTCAAGGCCATGGCCAAATTTCCCTGTTCTGAAAATGTATCTGTTAGCCCCTTGCATTAAGTCAGAAAGCCTCCAGGAAGATCAACATTCATCCTTAGAGGATTTCTGAAGTGAGTCTGAGGAATAGATCAGTTGGGGATGGTGCAATAGAGGGGTAAAAAAATCCCAAGGCTTGATGGCACGTTCTGATGCCAAGGTCAGAGTATTCATCTGACCTTGAGCAAATCACTTATCCTGTCTGGGCCTCAGTGTCTCCATTTGTGAAATGAATCAACCATAGGAGCCCTGATTATGAGTACCTTGCACTGTGCTAAGTGCTTTACTTGGAGCTGTTTTATATGTTAGGTGTTATGAAGTTACCTCATTGAATCCTTCCAACAACCGGAGGGGGCAGCTCCTGGGGTTAAGCAGTCAGCCCAAGAACACAGCTGGTGAGTGATCAAGTCAGAATGCAAACCCAGATTGTTTGGCTCCAAAGGCCACACTTTTAACCACTATGTAATGTTGTCTCCTGTGGCTGTGTCTGAGGAGACTGAAAAACATACCAATTAGGGCCAAAAAACAGGAGGCAGCTTCCAGGGCAGCACATTAAATGTGTTTGCAAAGGTGCATGTTTCTCTACCCCATAATGTCCAAAAGGCATCATAACTCCCCGACTCCTGCATGCAAGGGTGCCCTCTAGCTTCTGAGCCCCTTGCTGGGGCATCGAGTGTCTGATGTGATTGGTGGATTTGAAGCAGGGCCCAGGCCCTAGGAACTAGCTCCCAACAGCAGCTGGCCTGTTTCCAGCCCTACAGTGCAGGTCTGGATCAAGTCACAGTGATTGTGTCAGCTGTGAGAGTGCTTGTACCCCCACCGAAGGTCCTTGATCTATTGCTGTGGTTTGCCGAGGGTTCCAAGAACTGGGGTCTGTCTGCTGGGGAGTGAGAGGCTGGTTTTCTTTTTGTCTCCGGCTGACTCCCTACTCTCACATGTTAATCATTCTGAGAATAAAAATGACTACCATTTACTGAACACTTACTATGTGCCAGGTACTGTGTGGAGCCCTTCACATCAAATCCTTCTTTCCTCCTCCCTGGCTACTGGCTGTCTTTACCCTGATTTATTTTTTCTTTATTCCATGGCTAGTAACTGTATTCTAAACACATAGAAGAGGGCCTGGAAAATGTAGTGACTCAATAAATATTTGTTTCACGAATAGGTGAGTATGTGTTAGGCTGTATGCTAAGAACATTATGTATATTATTTAACTTAAATCTCATAATTCTAAGATAGGAACTGTTTTTATCTCCATGTTACAAAGGAGAAAATGTACTCAAAGAGATCAAGTAACTCCCTCTCAAACATGCAGCCAATAAGTGTCAGAACAAGAATGCAAACTTAGTATTTCTCCAAATACTACACCATGTCCTATACTATCTCCCATATATGGAGAGATTTTTGGTATTTACATATGTAAAACATCCACAGATATGTGTCCTTTTTAATATGTACATGTATAATATGTACACATATCCATGTGTAAATGTATCGGTCACTTAGAGCTGTATAGCAAGCAACCACAAAAAAACCCCACTGAATTGTAAAAATAAGCATTTATTTCTTGTTCTTAGGTCTGCAGTTTGACTGGGGAGACTCTGCTTTAAGCTGTAGGTTGAGTTCAGGTGTGATCCCTGTATTTACTTCTGAGGCTCAGACTGGAGAAGGGGTGGGTTCCTGGCGAAGGTTGGCAGCTTCCAGAGGGTTAAGCAGAAATATCTGATGCCTTGTAAGGAAGACCTAAGCTGGGAACTGGTACATGGTTGCTCTTGGTCCGACTCATGTTCTGTTGACCAAAACAAATCCAACATTAATGGGACAGAAAATTATATTCCTCCCATGGAGGGGAAAATTCGGGAAAGGGGAGGTAAATATTTGTTAAGCAAAAACACACTCCAATATATCATATTTTCATTATACACAGCTGTATTTGTGGTGTTTGTGCTCATGAACCCAGTTTCAGTACGGAGTTCCATTATGCCCCTTACTTCTACTGGGCATTAATTTCCTTGTTTGAAAAATGGTGACTATAGTTAATAACAATGTATCGACTCTTGAAGATGGCTAAGGAAGTAGATTTTGTGCTCTCATCACAAAAAATGATATGTGAGCTAATGCATATGTTAATTAGCTTGATTTAGCCATTCCACAATGTATACATATTCTGAAACACCATGTTGCACATCATAAATCTATACAATTTTTGTTAGTTTAGAAATATGGTAGTCCTATTTTTAATTTTTTGAGAAACCTCCATACTGTTTTCCATAATGGCTGTACTAGTTCACAGTCCCTCCAGCGGTGTGTAAGGGTCCCTGTTTACCACATCCTCGCCAACACTTGTCTTTTGATTTTTTGTTAATAGGCATTCTGACTGGTGTGAGGTGATATCTCACTGTAGTTTTGATTTGCATTCCCCTGATACTTAGTGATGTTGAGCATTTTTTTCATGTACCTGTTGGCCATTTGTATGTCTTCTTTAAGAAATGTATATTAAGTTCTTTTGAACATTTTCTAATTGGGATTTTTTTGGTTTCCTTGTTTTTGCTTTTGTTGTTTAGATTGGGTTCCTTATATATTTTGGATATTAACCTCATGTCAGGTGTGTAGATTGCAAATATATTCTCCCAATCTGTAGGTTGTCTCTTTGCTCTGTTGATCATTTCCTTTGCTGTGCAGAAGCTTTTTACCGTATGATCCAGCAATCCTACTCCTGGGTATATATCCAAAGGAACTGAAATCAGTAGAGGTATCTGCACTCCCATGTTTACTGCAGCACTATTCACCTAGCCAAGACACGGAATCAACCTAAATGTCCATCAACAAATGAATGGATAGAGAAAATGTGGGATATACACACAATGAAATACTATTCAGCCATAAAAGAGAATGAAATTCTATCATTTGCAGCAACACGGATGAGCCTGGAGGACATTACGTTAACTGAAATAAGCCAGGCACTGAAGACAAATACCACATGATCTCACTCATATGTGGAATCTAAAGCTGTTCTCATGGAAGTAGAGAGTAGAATGGGGATTACCAGAGTTTGGGGAGTGCAGGGGAAGCGCAGGGGGAGCAGGTAATGAAGAGAAATCAGACAATGGGCCACAAACAGGAGGAATAGGTTTTGGTGTTCAATTGCATAGTAATAGGACCACTAGAACTAGCAATATTGCCTTGTACCTTTCAAAATAGCTAGAAGAGAGGTTTTGAATGTTCTCATCATGAAGGAATAATAAATGCTTAAGATAATGGATATACTAATTACCGTGATTTGGTCCTTATACAATGTATGCATGTGTTGAAATATATTGTACCCCATAAATATATACAATTAAAAATAAAAAAATGTATCTAATGACAATAAATGAATGAAATAAGATTTAAAAAGTAAGATACTTAAAACTTGACTAGCTTATGTTGAGAAGTAACTTATACTATTCATTCGAGTTAGGCTAACACACACTTGAGCTCCCCACGTGTAACAAAGTGACATGGACAAGGTCTTGAGCTCTGAAGCTGGATATCCTGGGTTTTCATGATTACCCAGGTAACCTTGTGGAAACCTCTCTGAGCCTCAGTCTTCTTCCCTGTGAAATGGGCATAAAACGAATATCCATAGAGCACTATGAGGATTAAGTAAGAGGATGCGCATAAAAGTTTAGCACAGTGCCTGGCTCCAGAAGGCACCCAATAAATGTTAGCTATTTTTATTAATATTAATATAATTCTTAAAGACAGTGCAAGCATTCTAATGCTGCTCAAGACAATTATCCTAGCCTGTTGACTGCTGGTCCCAACTTATGTTCCCCTGATCCAGCCTCCTTCACAATTGTGATCCTACTCTTTCTTCTAGACTTGCCTAGGGGGTTGGTCCTTCTGCTTTGGCTTGACTTTCTCCCTACAGAAATGTTTGGACCCATTTTACCAATTTGTGCTTCTTTGGTTTCCCTGCCTGGTCAGACCCTGCAGCAGACTGGTTGTGGAATTTCAACAAGGGAATGGGTGGTGGAAGGACCTTAGGATGCCCACAGACAGCAGCTTGGATGTATATGAGTTGGGGGTGGTGTCCTTTCCATCTGGAGTCCTTGGGTAGCTGTCAAGCCTGGAATCTTTGCGAGTTAGACAGTCTGTTTGTAATGGTCTCAAGAAAATCCATTCTGCCTACAAATGTGGTGACCTTTAATTTTTTTTTTAAGAATTTTCCAAGTCACGCATTGATTCTTACTGTCAACGTGGAAAGCTCTAATGCCGCCTGGGGCATTTAGATTGCGTTTGCCAATTGCTGACTGCTGTAGCCAATTTGTTCCTGATCTCAAGGCCAATTTTGAATAATTTTAGCTGGGCTAAGTCTCTTGCATTGAGTAACTGGGAAATAAACTATTAAGGTAGGGAACAGGGGGACTGTTTCTCTTTCGTAGAAGGTCATTGATTTTGGCAAATGAGGAGGCTCCTAGCTCTGCCATTAGTGGACTAAGTGGCCTTGAACAAGGAGAAGGGATTAGACACCTGCCAAGTACCCCGTATGTGCTAGACTCAGTGCTGGGCACATTACTTGTCACAGTTATTTAATCCACTTTTTGACATAAACATTATGATCTCCATGTTACAGATGAAGAAACTGAGGCTAAGGAACTTGCAGGCTGGGATTGGGTCTATCTAAAGCCCATGTTCTTTTCGCTGTCCCTCACTTCTGCCCCAAGGATAGGGCTTGAAAACCCATCTCCTCCATGATAAATCTACCCTTGTTAGTGCATTTCTGCACCCCACACCTTCTCCTTGGATCAGCTCCTTTAGTCTGCGAGTGGGTCTGGTTTACCTTGTTTCCCCAGCACTGGGCTCATGCCCCACAGGATTGGCTTCAGCACCTGCTGCCTGGTCCCATGATGCAGACTTAGAAGTGAGCACAGTGCAGGCTGGAGGCTTCCCATGTCGCCTGGGGAACAGGAATAACTGGTTTGACCCTGCAAGTAGTGTGACTTAGCCTGGGCTCCCTAGAAACCCGAGATGGGGATTTGAGTGGGTGTGGCTTATTCATGTCGGGATCTCAGGAGAAGGGAAATAGGGAGGGAGGATGGGGAAAGGGAAAGAGCCAGGTGAGGACAGGGTTAAGTGTAGTCTTGGCCTGATCCCACGTGGAGCCCTGGGATATACTGTATCATAGAGCTGTCTTCACCTTGAAGCATGAGGACTGGACTTTTGTACCACCACCCTCCTCCCCAACAAACCATATCAATAGCAGGACGGATGGCTTCCGTCTGGCAAGGAAGAATTCTCTGGAGAAAAGTGTTAGTATAAACTGTTAGGCACTGACTGTCAAAGGACAGGCTGGCTGGTAAAGAGGATCTGGGTGAGGCACCGGGAGCAGCTACAATATCATGTAGCCACTCTGTGCCTCAGTTTCCTCATCTGTAAAATAGGAATGTTGATAATACCTATCCCTGAGCATTAATGCAAGGATTAAATGAGATACTTGCGTTGATACTACTGACCTCATGTGCCTGTCACCAGCCTTGCACGAAATGAGGGCTCTTCAAAAGTATAAACTATTATTATTACTGGCAGTTATGGAATAATAATGATGACACAAAAAACACTCACTTATTATCTCATTTAATTCTTGTAACTCTTATGAGGTAAATTCTACTTCTACTCCATTTTACAGATATGGAACTGAGGCACAGAGAGAGGAAGCACTTTGACTGAGATTTTCAGTTCAGCCAGTCCAGCCCCAGAGGCCCCAAGTGGGTGGTCTTCTGGAACTGACTCTTCTGATTAGGGAAAATTAAAAAAATAAATCACTCTTTGTTCCTTTAAGTTATCCATCTTCTCTCTTGTCTCTGAGTCTTTGCATATTATATTTTCTGTAATGGAAACACTTCTCCCCCTTTAGCCTGAACTTCTCTAGTTCATCCTTTGAGTCTGAGCTTAGATTTGGCCTCTTCCAGGAAGCCCTCCGGGTTATCTCCTCCCACAGACCTTTGCACTTTCCCCCATCCAAGCACCTATTAGGGTATATTGCAATTTCCTGGTCACTTTTCTGCCTCCCCCACTAAGGGGTGGATATTTTGCCTGTCTCATTTATCATTGTGACCCCAGCACCTAGCAGTTTGTCTGGCACATAGTATTTACTTGATACATGTTTATTTAGTGGCTGAATGAGCATTCCAGATTCAGAACTGAATACATTGGAGGCTTACAAAAGTTCTCGTTGAGTTGAATGAAAATGACATGGGCTAAATTCTTTGTGGGGAGGTTTTATAACCAAATCTGCTGGCATGGCTGATTTGAGTCTTCCAGAACCTGTAGACAGAGTCCACCATCTGTAGGTAGTGATGAAGGCTTAGGGAGTTAAATACACTTGTAGTGTAGTAGCTGAGAGTTCTACAGAGGCTCTTCTGACATTTTTATTTAATCACTGCTCAGTTCATCCATTTGTTGAATTTATTTCTTTTCATTATGAAAGTAAGAGAATCACATTGCTGAAAATCTGGGAAACTTAGAAGAGAAACCCACCCACTGTCATTTGATAGGTACATTTCTTTAGACTCTATGCTCCCCGTCTGTGTTCTTTTTTTTAATTAAACATACTTGTGACCACACTATTAGTATAGTTGTTTATCCTGCTACATTTTTTTTCACTTAGCAAAATGAGATTTTTCCAGGTTTAATTACATGGTTTTAAAAATAACCATAACAATTTTTCTTATTTTCTCTCTTTTGAATTTTTTAAAAATTAAAGTAGTGTGTGTGTATAGTACAAAGAAAAAGTGCAGAGGAGCTTCTACTGTCTACTGAAAGCAGGGGTTCCTGCCCTTTCTCTCCTCTTTCCCCTCCTCAATTCCTATTTCCCAGAGGCAACTGCTTGAAATGTTGTTTCCATTTTTAGGTCTTCTGGTGTTTATCTCTGTAACTCCAAATAAGATGCTTATGCAGCTGTTTCTTGATTTATCAATTTAAGACATTTTCTATTGACTCTCTGCCATACAAGATGAGGATTCAGTTTATCGACATCCTCCCTTCTCCCCTTCTTTTCTCCTTCCCCATTCTTTTTTTTGAGAAAAGGAATATATGCACATGGAAAATCATGGTGAGAGGATGGAAGGACCCCTCCCACCCTAATGCTTCAGTTTTCACCTGGCCCCTCTTTCCACTTTCTTGAGTTTTTGTGGTAGGTCTAAGACTACCGCAAAATTTTGGACATACCACATGTTGAGAAGTGGGGTCTGTTTCCTTTCCTCTTGAGCCTGGCATGTCCTGTGACTGCTTTGACTAATTGAGTGCCACAGAAGTGACATCATACCTGCTCATTCTGGTCCTAGTCTTTAAAGGATCATGCAGTTTCTGCATTCTGCCTCTTGCAACTCTTGGTCTTTAAGTCCTGAATTACTGTGGAAGAAATCTGAGGACCCTGCTGGAGAGACACTTCAAAAGACCCCAAGATAACATGGAGAGGGAGAGGGGCCCTGAAGGACCCAGGCACCTGGTATGTCACTGAAATTGTCTTGGACTCTTCAGAGCAGACTGGAAACCAGTTGAATACCACTGAGGGACCCCAGTGGACACTGCATGGAGCAGAAGAATTGTCCAACTGGGTCCTACTTGATTCCTGACCCTCAATATCATGAGACAGAATAAAAACGGTTGTTGTTTTAGGCTGTGGTGTTTCAGAATTCACCAGAGCAGTATCTTCTGGAGATACTCCCTGTGTCACAGATTTGGGGAGGGGTTATCTTAGCCCAGCAACAGCACCTGATACAAATATCCTAATGCTTTTTTAGGCCATGAAGTCCCAAGGAAGAAGGAATGAGCAATTCCCTCTTGCATTTTGTGTATGTAAAGCAGTGTTTATTACCATGCAGGGCCACAGCTTGATAAAAACACAGCTGTTCCATGGGATACCTCTGGAGTCATTTATTTACCAGCTTCTCTTATTGGTCAAAGCTTGCTCTACCCTTTACTGCTGAGTTATGTCACCCAGCCCCTCTGAGTAGCTGCTGTGCAATCCAGAACTTCTGGGAGTTGAGGGTGTGATGGAAGACAGCCCTTACCCTCACCCAGGGTAGTGGAGTAATTTTCTTTTTATTTCTAAAATTTTATTTATTTAGCAATTTTTGAATGGATGTCAGACATTGCCAATTTTACTTGTTGAGTGCTGGATATTTTTGTGCCTGGTACTGTCCTAGGTGCTCAAAACCTAGCATTGAACAAAACAAAGGTCCCTACTTTTTTTGAACTTCTCTACTATTGTGGGGAGACAGTCAACAATAGCATAATTCACATTTGCTATTATTATCCTGTTACTTTCATGTCTTTTGAATACCTACCCCGAAACAGCCACGTTTTTAGTGGTTGCATAGTATTTGATTGAATAGTTATATCATTGTTTAATGAGTCATTTCTTTATTGATGGGTAATTAAATTACTATCTTCAATAGGAACCATCAGGAAGCTTAGAGACTTAGGATTCTAAGTTCAACAAACAGAAGCTGAGAGGTCATTTATTCTGATGTTCATTGGGGGAGCAGTCAATCCTATACTTGGAACCAACAATTGATCCTCTTTGGCCTGTAAACTGGTATTGCCTGTGTATTAGTCTGTTTCTATTGCTTATGACAGAATACCTGAAACTGGGTAATTTATAAAGAAATGAAATTTATTTCTTACAGTTATGGAGGCTGGGAAGTTCAAAGTCCAGGAAACACATCTGGCAAGGGCTTCTTGGTGAGTCTCTACAGAGATGCAGGTTCCAGAGAGTTGATCTGCGCACTTGCTCTCCTTTTAAAGCCATCAGAATCATGCCCATTATTCCATGAATGGATAAATCCATTCACAGGGACACAGTCCTCACACTCTAATCACCTATTAAAAGCTCCACCTTTCAATTACCATAACAGGATTTCCTGCCCTTTTAACACTCACTGAAGATTAAGCTTCTAATGCATGACCCTTTGGGGGACACATTCAACCCACAGCACCTTGGATTGGACTGTCCCACTAGGTAGAATGCTGGCCAGCAAAAGGGATGATGGGGGTTGTTAGGATGGCAGGAAGGACCTTAGACAGTCCTCTTCCATAAAGTTCTCTAGCTCTTTGACTAAAACCTGTATCCCAAATCTGCAGTCATCCAGGCCTAGGTTGTTGATAACTTGTGAATTTACACTTTCCCCTCTGTTATCATGCCTTTGTCTTCCTCTGGATTCTCATCACTTTTTTGCCTGGTGGCTTGAATTGAGCTTCTTGTCTTGTCTTGCATTGATCTCCAGTCTCTGGCAATAATTATGTTGTTTGCATTGGAGGAGGTGGAAGACATGTTGGTACCTTGCCCACATCCCCTCGGTACTTACCTTTCCTGCTGTGAGCACCAGCAGCAAGGACTGGGGCTTTCTCTGGCTGCCATAGCATACTAGACCTTTGTGGGGTCAGCTGGAAGTGCAGAGAATTAAACACTCAGGAAAGTCTCTCCCAACCAACCATGAGGACAGCTGTCCCATCTTACTCACCCTAGGGGGAGGCATGCTCCGTGCTGTCTCCCAGGAGTCCCCAGTGGGATCAAGCCCCAGCTGCCTACAATAGCAACCTGCTCATCAACAGGACCTGGATTGGCTTCTTCCCTTTCTCTGTCTCATTTCTTCACTATCATGCCATTGTTTCCTGGGATCTATTTCCAAATAGTCCACTTGCCTTCAAATTCTTCCCTAAGATCTGCTTCTGGGGAAACCCAACCTAAGGCAATGAAAAATACAAGGAGCCAGGAGGATGTATAATACAAGAGGGGGATCCGACCTAGTCTTGACTAGTGGTGAAGCATGACCTCCCCGAGGAAGTGACTTTTCTAAGCTGAGACCTGAAAGATGAGCAGGAATTAGCTGAGCAAAGCAGGCATGGGGAGAACAGCAGGGGGAGAAGGTTCCAGGCATAGGGAACAGCACGTGTGAAGGTCGTGGGGCAGAAATGTTAGCATGGCTAGAGTGCAGAGATAGGGTACGGTGTGCATGTTGGGAGGATATATGGCCTGAAAATGAACTTGGGTCCCTGACTTTACATCTCTTTTGCCTTCATTCAGTTGGTTCTCTATATACTTTTTTGAACCCCATTATGGTCTGGCTTCACTCAAATGCATCTGAAATAAAATCCTAATGTTAACAGGGTTGTCAGATGTGAAGGCCTCATTTCTCTTTGGTTCTTTTTCACTGAACGCTATCTGTGAATTTCTGGGGAGGATATGAGGATTTTGATCATTTTTCTTTGTATGACCACATTATGTTAATTTCCCCATTGTCTTAGGGTATGAGAACATAAAAGCAATAACTCATTTATATGAAGACTGAACGTGCTGAGAGGTTGTCTTGGAAACCAGGGGGAAATATTCATGTTGGCTTGAGTAAATTGAATAACCCCCATTAAAAGATTGAACACAGAACTTATTTACCCAATTGTGTGGTGTTTGGAAGAGATGAGAAAATCAACATGATAAATGGGATTTTTTTTTTGGTGGAGGGAAGGAGGGGAGGGTGAAGAGGGTGAATGAATGCTAGGAATGCGTTATTTTTATTTAAACAGTGATTTCTCTTCTCATTCCCAAAATTATATTTTTGTTGCTAAATGGGATGGGGGGTCAGTAGAGAAAGGGTTCAAGGGAAATGGTGTGGTAACATTGCTCCTGGGAAAGACAAGCTTAGGGTATCCATGACTCCCAACACTGCCCTGAGCATTTTTCTCCCCTTGGAGCATCCTCTGAAGTCTCCGTCAGAGCAGTTGAAAGGACATGAACGTTATCAGCATTTTCTGCTTTGCTTTTGGCAGGATGGTTGACTATTTCAAGCTGACTTTCAAAAAATACTAGTTCTGTTGTTTTTTATTTTATTGTAGTTTTAAAGCATATTGCTTCAGCTCTCCCTAAATAACTCCTTTAAAGAAACGCCATGGAAGACAGATGAAGAGGTGGAGTTGGAGAGAGAGCGCTACACTCACTCACGATCACAGACAGGGCTCGGGGAGACCTCTGAGCCCAAGGGCGGCCTCCTGACGGTGGTTATGGAGCAAGGGAGGCTTTAACAGAGCCACTTTGAGGCTTGAACCCCTACATGTGGTTGTGAGGTTTCCCCAAATACTCTATGGTTGTAAGTCCCACAAGGAAGCGACTCATTGATCACAGAGTAATCTTCACACAACCCATGCCTGGTTCTCGGTAGGTAGTCAATATATTGTTTATTTAATTAAATGAATGGTTAAAAAGAAGGCAAATGACATGCAGAATCTGTGTGCCTCTAAGTCAGCAAACATTTACTGAGGATCTGCTGAATTTCGTCTTACCTGCCCACCCTCCATGAAGGCTCTAGAAAATTTGTTTCTTCACAGCCGTCCTCTTGTACCTATCACCTTGTCATTTCTCTGAGATCTATTATTCGTGGCTCTTGATCTCCAGACAAACTTCTCGGCTGTAACTTCTAGAGTTTGATAGTTTGTTTATTTATTTATTCCCCTTTCACTGGACATAAAGACCTCCAGGCGTAGTTCCAGGCACTTGTTTTGCAACAAGAAATTAGATGATGTTCAGATCATCTATTACTGCTTAAAAAATGACCTGTTCACACTGTAGCTGGAAACCAATATTTGGTATTATCGCTCATGACACTTGTTTACTGGGCTCACTTAGGTGATTGTCACTTCAAGTCTCTCATGCAGGTTCAATCAGGCAGTGGCTGGCGCTGGGGTCATCTGAAGTCTTGACTAGGTTGGCCATCCAACATGGCTCAAACGCATGGCTGGCATGATGTGGGCTCTTGGCTAGGAGCTCGGTTGGTGCCGTTGCCTGGGGTACATTCATGTGGCCTTTCCATGCAGTTTGGGCTTCTCATAGCATAGTGGTGACTAGGCTCTAAGAGTAAGTGTTCCAAGAGATAGGAAGTAGCAGCTGTCAGTCTTTTAAAATCTGGACCAGAAACTGGCACAGAGTGATTTCCACTATATTCTGTAGGTCAAAGCCATCACAGAGTCCATTAAAGTCAAGGGAGAGGATGTAGATCCCATCTCAATGGGAGGAGTGTCAAAAGTGCGTGGCCATTTGAAAGTGCCCACGGGTGGTCTCTGCTGTTAAGAAATACAGAGTAAATACAGAGACAGCAATGAAACCTACGTAGTAGGCTGAACCACGACCACCCAAAGATATCAGGTTCTAGATCCTGGAAACTGTAAACGTTACTTTATAAGGAAAAAGAGTCTTTGAAGATGTGATTAAGTTGGAGATTTTAAAATTCAGGGATTATTCTGGATTATTCGGGTGGGCTCTAAATCCGATCACAAGTGTCCTTTTCCTGAGAAAAGCAGAGGAAGATTACAGACAGAAGAGAAGGTGGTATGAAGACAGAGACAGAGACTGAGGTAATTCCTTTGGGATTTGATGAAGAACATTGTTCTGGTGAAGAACACTGATCCCATCATGGGAGCCCCACCCTCAAGACCTCATCTAAACCTAATTACCTTTTCCAAATACCATCACATTGGGGGCTAGGGCTTCAATATATGAATTTGGGGGGATGCATACATTTACTCCATAATCATACTTTTTGGACTTTTGTGTACTATGACTCTTTTACTTCTTCCTTTTGGATTTTTTTTCTAACTTCACCGACTGGGACTTCAGTACTCCCTTGGCTATCAGGAAGCTGAAATCCAAAGTGAATGCTCAATCACAATAACTACATTAGCTGTGCTTTCTTATATATTTGATATTTGAACACATTTTTTTGGGTTTCTATTTTGATGTGCTTTTTTACTGTAAGCCATCTCAAATAGTTTTCCAAAGTAAATGGAGGTAAAATTATTCTAAGTGAATAATACCTAATCTGGCTATTACCTGGGTTTATTTTGTGGACTATTGGTGACATTAATGGGTGAATATGAGCTTTATGAACTGTAAAATGTTGTGTCCTTTATCAACCAGAGAAAGAACACATTTGTATTTAACTTTAACGAATGCTCCTACGTCCCCTTCAGTATGCACTGATGGTTCTGTAATATAATCAAGTTACCTAAAACCTTTAAGATCTCCCCTAAAAATCTCAGTCACTCTGGGCTTATTCTGTACCACTCTTGTGTCCAGGATGACCTTTTCTACTTTATCTTTCTTCTGGAAATTCGTCATACATTGTTAGAACCCAGTGGTCCATGCATTCATATATTACAACAGCATTCACTGAGCACCTGCTGCTGAGTATGTATTGGTTGCCTACCCAACAGCCACTCCTCTTTCTTTCTTGCTGAGAGCAACCTAATTTTGTTCACGAATCCGTTGCCAATATGCCCAGAGAAGGTGAGTCCCTTCTTTACTCAGTTGGCTTGAGCCAGCCGTGCTCATCCTGTTTCCTTTCACCAGTGGCCTGGCTTAGCAGTGGGCATGTGACCCTGCTCTTTGTAGAACAGATCAGAAAAATCCCCAAAGCCCTAACATTAATGAATTAACCTGCCTGGACAAACTATGCCTGGATTTTATATGGAAAATATAATAAAACTGTGTCATTTAAGTCACTTTTAGTTCAAATTCATGTTACTTGCAGCCAAAAGTATCCTAATCAACCATCTTAGTTTGGGTGTTCACAAAAGTACACTCTGAGGCAAGGGTTTGAGTGCAAATAGTTTACTAGGCTACAGGAAGCAGGACAAAGGGGACAGGCAGGGGGCTGGCCCGGTGGCACACTGGAGAGTGCACCGCTTGGGAGCATGGTGGCGCTCCCGCCGAGGGTTCGGATCCCATGTGGAGACCGGTTCCCACTCACTGGCTGAGCGCGGTGCGGGCGCAACACCGAGGGTTGCGATCCCGTTACTGGTCAGTAAAAAAGAGACAAAAAAAAAAAAAAAAAAAAAAAAAAAGGGGACAGGCAGGGGGAAGGTAGCAATAAAGTGTGCATTATCAAGTCAGTTACCACTGTGGGGATCACAGAGTTTAATCTCTCTGCAGAACTCTGGAAAATGGCATTGAACAGGGGTTTGCAAACCACACCCATGGCAAATCTAGCCAGCCACCTACTTTTGTTAATGAAGTTTCATTAGAATACAGTCACACCAATTCTTTATGTATTGTCCATAGCTGCTTTTGCACTACAGCAGCAGAGTTGAGCAGCTGTGAGTGACCATGTGACCCACAAAGCCTAAAATATTTACTATCTGACCCTTTGCACAAGAATTTTGCTGACCCTAGTGTCAAACGTGCACTGCAGAGTTATCACATCTAAGGGGTGAAGGAGCTGGGGTATTTATACACTCCCCCAAACAGTCATTGGTAAAGTCTTAATACCAGGGTTGTGTTAATTCCCCAGTGTTTCTGATCTGCCATATGCACAGGCAAAGTGGACCCTTGGCCACCAGAGAGGGCTCTGCTGCAAAGAGAGGCAGATATTGGCTGTTGGGAATTGGGAAAGTATGGACCCAAATGGAAAGGCCAAAGCTGGACCGTGTATCTACAGGACTGCCACACTGGTATATATGCATCCAGAGATGGCTGAGGAATACTACCATCCTCCAGGACCCCATGGTTCCAAGGCAAGGTTGGAAACTGCCAAACATTTTATAATAAAGTAGAGTGGTCCAGATGTCATCTGGGGTCCCCTTCATTCTCAAAGATCTAGGTAAAATTTACTGAGGCTAATCCTTGCTAATTTGGGGAGGGAAATTTTCTCAGGGCCCCAACTGTCTCTGGCTCCGCTACCTCCGATGCTGTCTCTGTTTTACCCCACATGAGCCAGATATGGAACTTTGCTTCTCCCCTTTGCCTCCAGGAAACCTACTCATAGCTGGTAAGTTCACGGGACTCCACTGAAGATTGAGAGCTTCAGGAGGTGGTGATTTTCTAGCACATGCAGTCTTCTGGAACCTTCTATTTTTGCCCCAACTTTGCCCCTCCCCCCTTTCTTATATGGCTCCAAAAATCTTTCTGCTTTTATCATGCTGGTTATCTCTCTCCAGTTCCTACTTCCAAATTTCCTTTCCTAAATGCTTCTAGGGCCTCAGCAGACCAAGGGACTCATCAATGAAGTTAAAAAAAAAAAAAAAAAAAGAAACCTAAGCAACAAACAAAACTCTTTTCTATATTTTTCCTCTAGACAAAACATGCATCTTATTTGTGGCATCAAATGAGGCCCCCTTTGGAAACATTTTCCTACGTTCTGAGATTCTGCCAAATCCTCAGAGTTTCATCTCCTTTGCCAGGGGGATTTCAGGACCCACACAGTCCCATGCTTGGAATACATTTTTTCCATGCTCTGCTTCTGTTTTGTTTTCTGAAATAGAGACCACATGTCTCACCCAGTATGATGTGAGCTCTGTTTAGCATGATATCATTACATGGAGTCGACTCATTGGAAGTAACGTCTGTCTTGTTTTCTGATAGCTAATTAAATAAGGCATCCAAATACAGTCTAGAAAGCTTCTCTCATAAAAAAGTTCCAAGAGTTTAGGTCTTTGTCTTTTTTTTTTGTTTGTTTTTTGGAAGTAGTTGGAATACAAGTGAAAACATCAAAAATAAGAAAGTTGAGTCAGATTAAGCAAATTCTGCAGTGCGAACTGTGCTTGGAAAATCTAACGAGTTAATGTAGCCATGCTGGGGAATTGGTCTTCTCTCTTAGATGAGGAAAATTCCAGGTCAGTTTCATCATAAGCAAGTTGAAGGTTCAGGAATGTGATTTTAATTTTATAAAGATTGTTCTTTTTATCCCTCAAGTACCTTGATTTTTTCCTCTCAGTTCATTTAGAAGTAAAAATGGAAAGGTTAGACAATTTATTCATTTATTTTTGTTGGCTGGATGGTAAAGGGATTGAACCCCGGACCTTGGTGTTATCAGCACCATGCTCTAACCAGGTGAGCTAACTGGTCAGTCCCTTGACAATTCAAATATATTAAATATTTTTGTATTCATTTCCATGAGGTCTCTTAACCCTCCCAGACAAGTTTCAGAGTTTTGTCTTACAACACATCTTGTGTCTCTGCCACATATTTTCTGCACTTAAAATGACAGATGACCTTTAATTGGAATTCCTTAGGTTTTAAACAGAAATCTTCCCTCCTCCCTATCCTTTTTTTCCTTTTCTCCTTTTCCCTTCCTCCTTCTCTCTTTCTCTCTTGTTTGAATTCAGAGAATCAAAGCGTCTCTCATAGGCTTTCATACCAAGCTGAACCATTGAAAAGCAGTGAGGTCCAGGAACCTGAGTTTAAAACAAGCATTGGCATCTGCTGGGTAGATTTCAGGGATGCCATTTAACATCTTACAATGCACAGGACAGCCCCTCACACTACAGAATTATCCCACCCTACAGAATTATCCTAGTAGTGCCAAAATTGAGAAACCCTGCTGTACATTACATCCTGGGCTGTACCCACTTTTTGGATGTGAAAATGGAGGCCTTGAGAGGCTAGGCACTTTTATTTATTATTTCTTTGTTGTTAAATAAAAACAAACATCTGTTTTGTTTCCGGAAAGAACAGTTAGTATAATTTCTAAAGATACATGCAGCATAAAATAAAAATAACTACAAAACCATGGACATATGTTTTCAAGGGCACACTGTAGACTGAGGACAAATTTTCAGGCTTAGGTTTGTCCGGTGAGGTTAGTGCTTATGCACTGGGCCAAGTCAACAACCTTTTAGTGGTGTCTGGTCTCCTTCCTGATTTAGAAAAGGCAAACCCACCTGCTGTCATGAAAAATACCTTCTAGAAGCTACTAGGTAATTGGGTGATATTTCTGGATTTGTCTTCCTGTCTAATGTACATCAGTTAAACTTTTGACTCTTCAGTGCCTTCTGGAAAAAGTAATAATCGGAAAGTAAATCGACTTGGTTTTTTACTTCCCCCTTTGCCCTGTATTTGTAAAGATTAATCTTCAGTATCTATGAGCACTGGGTGATTTGTGCAAACTGCAACTGCTTTATCAGTATCAACGTGGCCTCCATTGATCAAACCCTCATTTAGGCATTCCCTGCCGTCTGCTGGAAACAGCCCAGGGACAAGGAAGGAAGGGAAAAGGCCATTGCAGGCAGCAACCCTGTCTTGGAGTTTCTGCTTTTTTCTGAGAGGAGCTTGAAAGTCACTGCTCAGCACGGTCAGTTGGAGAGGGGCGCTGAGGTTGGTGTTGTGGGTGAGTCATTGTGTGGGAATAAATCCTGATGGGGGGAAATAGAAATACAGGATGGTCTAACTATCCTGGCTGGATTGTTTTTCTTCTTTGTCTCACCACACTGTATTCCCTCTGCATGAGTTTGTGACCTCTAGGAGGCTAGCAGATAAAGGTAATGCATCTCCATTTGGCTGGAGGAGTTACTTGTGTGTATTTAGAGTAAAGCAATACTCACAGTGCTTAGCATTTTGGGGGCACCCAGCAAACATTGGACACTTCACATAAATCAACTCTAATGTTTTTAGCAGCTTGTGATGGCCCCTCATTGATTCTCTAATTTGATTGACAAAACCTCAATCAGTGGAATTCCTGCTTGCTTTTGCAATCTCTTCAGTCACCACCTTCTTTACACTCACTCTATTCCAGCTGCACCAAACATCTCTCTGCTGCCTGAATTAATGTTGCTCACTCACACCCCTGGGCCTTTGCATGTGCTGTGCCCTGGGCTTAGTACATTTCACTTTCATTCTCCTATTCTCCCCAATTCTCTCACCATTCTCTCATCCTCACAACAGGATTGCCCATGGCTGTAAATATCAGAAAACCTGACTATAATGACTTGAACAGGCAGGGTTTTATTTGGCTTGAACAATAATAAGCTCAAAGGTAGGCAAGCCACAGTTGGTAGATTGAGTTAGCGATGCCAGGACGGAACCCAGCTTTTTCATCTTCCTGCTCTACCATGCTGTTTCCATCCACATGGTTGCAAAATCACTGCTTCACCTCCAGACATCACATCAGCAGGCATGGGAGCCAAGGAAGGACCAAGGACCAAAGGGCTAAAGGTATATGCTCTGCCTTCCTTTCTCACTAGTCAGAACTGTGTCAGATGGCCAGCCCTCTCTGCAAGAGATGCTAGTGGAGGAAGGTTTTTAGCTGGATACATTGTTGTCCTCAGGGAAAAAACACACAACAGGATTCTGCTGCTAAGGAAGAAGGAGTAATTTTGAGGAAGTAATTTCTCACATTCTTCAGCATTCAGCACTCAACTGACAGGTCCTCCCTGAACCCCCAGGACTGATTTTGGGACACACAGGTGTCAGACAATCTCATGGATGGCATTGGAGTTACATGAAATTATAATTATATTTACTTATCTAGATCATAAGCTCCACGAGAAGGAGGAACTGGTTCACAGTTGTATCCCTGGTGCCTTGGGTTGAATTTCCCCCCAAAACTTAATCCCCACTGTGAATGTTAGGAGGGTGGGAAATCCTATTGTGGTAATTGCAAGCTGTGGCCTTGAAGAGGTGATGAGATTCTGAGGACCATGCCTGGTGAATGGATGAAAAATGGTGGTCGTGGGCGTGGTATTGAGGGCTTTAAAAAGAGAGTGCAGACGGAGCTGTCTCTCTCTCTGCTCTTCCATTTTCAGAATGTGATATCCTGCCATCACTGTCACCACCACCAAGACCCTCACCAGATGTGTTCCCTGGACTTTGGACTTCACAGCCTCCAAATCTGTCTGCAATAAATTTCATTTTCTTACCAAGTACCCAGTTCCAACTATTTTGTTATAAGCAACATAAACCGACTAATATACCCAGTATCTACATAGTTCCAGATATATGGTAGATGTTCAATAAATACTTGTCAAATAAATAAAAAGTAGCTACTGTTTTGCCCACTTTGCAGTTGACACATTAATTCCTTCATTTGATGTTTATTGTGGACCTACTATGTGCCAGGTCTTGTTCCAGACACTTGGGATATACCAGTGAACAAAGCAGATAAAAATTCTTGCTTTTGGGAACATTACCCCAACATCTTCTTACAAAAATTTTCAAATGTTCATCAGAGTTAAAACAGTTCCACAGGGAATACCTGTACAGTTACTACCTAGGTTCTGCCATTCCTTGTGGTACTTTTATTCTAGTGGAAGAAATCAGACAATAAACCATAAGCAAAATAAATAAGTAAATTATATAGCATTATAGAAGGTGGCAGCTGCTATGGAAAATATGGAGTGGGTAAAGGGGTTTAAGGTGTGCATTTGGGGGTGGTGGTGGCCAGGCTTGGCCTCATTGAGATGGTGACATTTGTGCAAAAACTAAAAGGAGGTGGGGGAGTAAGCCACGTGCATATCTGAAGGAAAAACACTTCCAGGCAGAGGGAACAGCCAGTGCAAATGTCCTGAGGTGGGCATTTCCTGTGTTCAAGGAAGGTGAGGAGGAAAGTGTGGCTGGAGGAGAGTGAATAAGGAGGAGAGTTGAAGGTGATGGGGTCAGTACAGGAGGGGCAGGTGTAGGGGAGATCGGGAGCTCAGTTTTGAATATGCTATGCTTGAGTAATGTGGGCAGAGCTGGGATTTAGACCACAAACCTCCCAACCCTTCTTTATTAGTCAGGGCTCTCCTGAGAAATGGAACCAGTTGGATATACCATCGACCCTTAAACAACATGGGTTTGAACTGCACCTGTCCACTTTTATGTGGATTTTTTTCAATAAATACTGTATAATATTGTAAATGTCCTTACAATTTTCTTAATAACATTTTCTTTTCTCTAGCTTACTTTATTGTAAGAATACAGTATATAATACCTATAACATACAAAATATGTGTGTATTAGTCCATGTATGTTGCTTATAACAAACTACACAGAACTGGGTGATTTATAAAGAAAACGAAATTTATTGCTTACAGTTTCTGAGGTTGGGAAGTCCAAAGGCCATCTGGTGGTGGTGACAGTGACCCAGGGGTCTCACATAGCAAGATGGTGGAAGCAGAAAGAGCAAGAGAGAGAGGAAGATAGATTCTCTTCTTCTTTTAAAGCCCTCAGAACCATGCCTCTGACCACTATTTTTAATCTATTCACAACTGCACGTCCTACAATCCAATTAACTCTTCAAGTCTCCACCTTTCAATTACCATAATAGGACTTTCCACCCTCTTAACAGTCACAGTGGGGGCTAAGTTTCTGATACATAAAACTTGGGGGACACAATTCAAGCATCATAATTCACAGAATTTTGGGGGAACATAATTCAATCCACTATGTTGTGTTAATCAGCTGCTTATGTTATCAGTAGGGCTTCCAGTCAACAGTAGCCTATTAGTAGTTAAGTTTTTGGGGAGTCAAAAGTTATACGTGGATTTTCCATTGTACAGGGGGTCGGCACCCTTTACCCCCACATTGTTCAGATGTCAACCGTGTACATATATATACATATCCATATCTATCTATCTATACCTACATAATTATAGGAATTTGATCTCACAATTATGGAGGCTGAGAAATCCCATGATCTTCCAACTACAAGCTAGAGAACCAGGAAAGCCAATGGTGTAAGTCCCAGTGCAAATCTGAAGGCCCAAGAACAGGAGCTCGAGTCTCTGAGGGCAGGAGAAGATGGATGTTCCAGATCAAACAGAGAGCAAATTTGCCTTTCCTCCACTTTTTGTTCCAGTTTGGCTCTCAACAGATTGGATGATTCCCATTGTTTGGGGCATATCTTTACTTAGTCTACTGATTCCAGTACTCATTTCTATCAGAAACACCCTTTCAGACATACCCAGAAATAATATCTTACCAGCGACCTGGGAAACCCTTAGCCCAGTCAAGTTAACACATAAAATTAACACCACACTTTCCATTTTGTGGCATTTGTCTCCCATCATTCAAAGGTACTGTGACCAGCTGGCCAGGCAACAAGAGGGTCCATAGGGAACAGACCTGAAGGGCTATAGGAGCAACTTCAATTTTATGTGGATGGATTATTTGGCAACCACTTAGTTTGAAAACAGAAATGCTTGGGGCCGGCCCGGTGGCGCACTGCTACAGTGCGCTGCTTGAGAGCACGGCGGCGCTCCCGCTGAGGGTTCGGATCCCACATACAGACCGGCCGCTCACTGGCTGAGCGAGGTGCAGGCGCGATGCCGAGGGTTGCGATCCCGTTGCCGGTCCTGGTCCGGTGCAGGCACGACACTGAGGGTTGCGATCCGTTGCCAGACACGAAGAAAGACAAAAAGGAAAAAAAAAAAAAAAACAAAAAACAAAAAACAGAAGTGCTTGGACTGAGCCATTTCATATGTGGCAATCATCTCTGTCACAAGCAACAACATGAGGTCTGCAGAGTAGAGCATCCTTATGAAGAGCAAGAATTAGAGACCTTGGTTCAAATCCTGGCTCTGCCACTTAGTGGCTTTTTAGCCTCCCTGAGCCTCACTGTATTGATCCATAAAATGAAAGTAATAACAGTATCCCTCCCTGAGAGTGGACGAGCTAATGTACGTGGTTTAGCATGGCACTGGTGCATAGGTAGCACTGAGATGCTCTTGGACTCTCTGTCTCTCGGAAAGTCTGCACCTCCCTGGGGAGGCCTCATACCCACAGCGACTGAGGAGTGAGTCCTCACCAGCCCAGACTGACTTTCCATCTTCATATTCTCACAGGACCTGACATTTTCCAGCTACCAACCTTTGTTCAGTCATGTCCCCTCATTGAAAATGTCTTTCCTGTTTCTTGATGCCTGGGTGTCTATTTCTTTAGGAACAATCCCAAACTCCTCCTTATTAAAGATGCCTTTTGTTACTGTTCCGTTCTATAGGATGCTCTGTCTTGTCCAGATCCTTCGGCACTGCTTCCTGGGACTCCTAGATACAGAGAGTGAAATATCAGGCAAGGGGTGGGGTCCATGGAACCCTCAGCGAATGGGTGCAGAGCTTACCGCAAGATGGCGCTATCGAGCCATCAAGGTCCATGGGTTTGTCTCTTTTAATTTTGTTACTTGATGAGATACCTGTGACGTCTAAACAGCCCCAGAAGGGATAGAACTGTGACCTGTGTCCTACAGTTAAAAAGGTGATTGTGCATACCTCTGAGAGTCCTACCACATCGCCCACAGTTAAAAATTCCACCCCCACACCCCTGGGAATTGGAAGAAGCAGGTCACACACATGTCTCTCCCGCCTTCATTGCAAGTTACTTGGCACTTGCTGTAGACACTCGGTGTCCAATACTGCCTCTGCCCTTTTTGATTATTCTATATGTTGGAATAGAGTATAAAGCCCTTGAGAGCAGGACCTGGGGTACGAGCTAACCCAGCCGAAGCTCTATAGAGTCTTGTTGAGTGGTATTGACTTCTCTAGAACACTGAATCCAAACAGCCTCTTGGAAAGCTGAAAAACCCGTCTTTGAAAAAACCCTGCTCCATTTCCATACCAATGGAAAGGAAAGCAATAAATCCTCTGTGGCTAAGAGTCAGTTCTCTTCATTTCTTTCTGGAAATGCTATTGACGGTGACTGGGCAAGTAATTTGTCTCATTATTTTTCCTGTGGCACGGCCTGATCACTCCATAGTCCTTTCTTATGCCCCTCAGTGACGTAGGGGCAGTGTTCAGAAGCCCAGCATGCAGGCGGGGTTTGTTGCACAGAGGATTACAGCTTAAATAAAGAAAATTGGGTGGGATCATGTGTCCAGGACTCAACCCTGTTGTCCCTCTCTCAGACTCCTGCAGAGAGGTCCTTGAGTAGACACATGTGGGCAGACCTTGAAGTCAAGATGCTCTGTGCAAAACTCCACAACGTTACTGGTATATTTGACTTAAAATAACCAAATTTTGTAATTGGTTATGTGCTAAGTTAGATACACATTACATTAGATTCTTTTACAAGCAGGGAGAAGTTAGTGCCAAGACTCAAAAAAAAAAAAAAAAAGAAATCAATGGGAAACATAAATTTTTTTTTACAATTAAAACTTAATTATTTAAACATTTTTATTTTTAGGATTTATTCATTCTTCCATTCACCCATTTATACATATACCTATTTATTTAACAAAGATGTTTAAAGATAAGTTTTATATTGCTGTTTATGTTTCAGATAGGTATTATACACATGGCTCAAAATTTAAAAGGTACAGAAGACTGCACAGTAAAAGGTAGCTTCACTCCCATCCTTGTCCCAGACACTCTGTTCCCTCCCAGGGATGGCAACCACTGTTGATAATTTCTTATGTTTCCTTTTAGAAATATTCTATTATTGTAAATGCATATCCATCCCCCATCCATCTTCCATCCATCCGTCTATCCATCTATCCATCCATTCATTTATCTTTCCATCTTTCCATCCATCCATGCATCCGTCTATTCATTTATCCATTCATCCATCCATCCATCTATATAATTTTTTTTCAGGAATGGGGAAGAGGCAGCCATGTTTTGGTTTTAGATAGTGGACCAACTTTGTTCCACTCATTCACTGGAAAAGAGATTGAGAATCACTGTCCTTGTGTAGCCAGCCACCACTCTAAGGATGTAGTGTTGAAAAGACAGAGATTTGTAAGCGAAGACTGGACATTTTAAAAAAAAATTATCTGTGGCTATTCAGATTTTATTCTGGTCCAGCCCTATGGGCTTGTGTTTGATTCTGAGGGTGAGGAGCCTTGCAATGAGTGAGCAGAGAGGAATTGAAAGTGGGACAGTGAGGTGCCATAAAGAGGGTGGCTGGAGTCAGACATTCCTGGATTTTTTCATATCCCATCCCTGTCCCCATTAAAAGCTATATGATGAGGTTTTTTTTTTTTTTTTTTTTTTAACTTCTTGGGGTCTCAGTTTTCTTATCTGTGAAATCGGGATAACTGATTAAAGGTTAGCACAATGCCTAGATATAGTCGGTGCTCATATCATGATAACTGCTGTTAATATCACTAAGTACATGTGATTCTGCTTTTTTTTTTCAAGCAACTGAGATCTTTAGGTTGTTGATTCAAGATACAATGTAACACAGAGTCATAGAGCTGGTGGCAAAGTTGCATAATGCAGGGCAGGGATTTGGAGTATGGAATAGAGGGGATGGCAGAAGACATCTTCCGGCTGGCATGGGGATGGGTGCTGAGCTACAAGGCTACTCGAGATCCAGTAGCTTTGGGTCTCCTTGTGACAAAGACCCTTGTTTCCTGCAGCCTCCCTACAGCATCCTTGGAGAAATCTTCCTATCCCACTGCCTCTGGGCAGGGTATTCACACTTATGGCTTGGATTATGGTCTCCCTGCTTTGGGGCTCACCCTCTATCCACTGCCCTCTGTGGAATGTTTCTAAAACACTTAATTAAAATCCCCCATCCACTTCAGGATGAAGTTAAATTCCTTCGCACACAAGGCCTTCATGTGGGGGCCTTCTCTAATTCCTTCCACCCCAATTTTGTCCACTTCTAGGCATGCATCTATGTCTCGTGATTTAGATGCCTTGGCATGCACTGTGCTCTCTCCCTGGAACTTCTCTCTTCCCCTTCTTCACCCAGCTACCTCCTGTTTTCCCTTTGAGAATCAGCTCAGACCCTTCTCAGGAAGTTTTCCAAGACTCCTCAAGAGGAAGGAGCTGGTTTCAGTTGACTTGGTGTCTCCATCGCCAAGCACAATGCTAGGTTCACGGTAGATGCTTCTGTACATCTCTTCGTATGAGAGGAGGAAGGAAAGTTGGAGCTGGGGGTCCTTATAAATCTGTGAGCCTGAGGCTGGTGGGAGTGGAAAACTAACACTGAGAAACCCAGTTTCTTTGCCAGGGTTTTTCCTATCCCAGTTCATAGAGAGAGAACATTCATCATATTTTAATTTAATTTTAGTTTTACTTTTTGTTGTTTCTTTTTGTCTTTGCTGAGATTTTAAAAAAGATTTTAAAAAGGGAATCATAAAAATGTCTTTGCCTTTCTCTCTAAACTTTGTGTACTGTTTTTAGATCACTATATCAAGTTTATTATAGAATAAACTTAATTATTTTCATCAAACTATAAATAATATACAGTGGAGGTTTTTTTTAATGGTATAGAACATTTAAAAAATTAAATTTTTAAAAATAATTTTCGATTTACAGAAAAGTTGCCATGATAGTATAGAGAGTTCCTGTAAATCCCTACGCAGGTGCAGTTTCCTGTAACGTTATCCTCTTACTGTTACCGTGGTACATTTGTCACGACTAAGACACCAACATTGGAACTCAGTACCTAAATTCTTGATTTTATTTGGATTTCACCAGTTTTTCTGCCAATATCATTTTTCCTGTGCAGGATCCAATTCAGAATCCCATGTTGCATTTAGTTTTACGTCTCTGTAGTCTCTTCTGATCTGTGACAATTTCTCAGTCTTTCCGTTTTTCATGATCTTGATAGTTTCGAGGTGTATTGGCCAGGGATTTTGTAGAATTGAATGTGGTGATTCTAACCTAGGCCTGCCCATCTGCCCATCACATTATCAGTAAAAGCCTCTCCTGAGATTTACCAGTGGCATGAAAATTTCAGATGAGTCTGCCATCTTTGGTGCTCCTGGGATACCATCTTGGAGACAAAGACCTCACAAATTCAGGTGCTTTCTCTGGTGGTGGGCATGTTGGTAGGCTGATCACAAAGGAGATTTTGGCCAAGGCCAAGGTTGCAAAATTGTTGCTAAAAAAATTCCAGATTTACTTCCTTGCTATGGGAGGCTGAATTTCAAGTCCCAGACCATGTGCAGCCTGCTTCACCAAATAATGAAGCACTGGGTTCTTTTCAAGGCAGCTGACCTTTGGAGCAAATTATCCAGGGAAATCTGATTAGCTAGTTCATTGGGTTCCTGCAAAATGGATCTTGGTGTATTTCTGCAGTAGAAATGTCAGCATAATTGGAGTTCCTGGAGCTCAAAGAGCTTCTATCTCATTGTTTTCATCCTTTTGGGGGGAAAAAAACCCAAACACCAAACAAACAAAACCCCAACCCTCAAAGAATTGTTCTTTGACTTGTATTCTTTGCTTCTGCACGTGGTTCAGAAGCTGCTCCTGTGTTTATGACTTTATTAATCAGGGGAACAGCCTGAACATCATTTAAACAAACAAGCCAAAAAAAAAAAAAAAAAAAAAAAAAAAAAAAAAAAAAAAAAAAAAAAAAAAAAAAAAAAAAAAAAAAAAAAAAAAAAAAAAAAAAAAAAAAAAAAAAAAAAAAAAAAAAAGAAATCCCCAAACAGATGATGGGAGCTTAATAGAGATGGCCCAGCCAAAGACCTGAAATAAATAAACTGACTTTAATTCGAGGGAAAGAGCGTGGGGGGGGGGGTGTAATTACTTGAGGCTGTGTGCCACGCGATGTAACCAAATTCGAAACTCGCTAATTTCATTATTTTAATGGAAGTCTGCATCCCATTCATTAGGCTGACATATGACTAGCCATTAGTAACAGCTCATTTCCAAAGCTATGGTGGATAAAGGGTGATTGGAAATGAGTGAGGGCCAGGCCTGGTGGAAGTTGACAATGCTCACAGGAGAACTTGTGGATGGGATTTGTGGAAGTGGCAGGGATATCAACTAGGAAAATTACCAATGTGGATGGAGACAGCAAACCATAGAGTCAGAATACAGGCCTTAGATCCAGAGAGACCTGGTTCAAATTCTGGTTCTGCCCCATCCTAGCTGTGTGACCTTGGGCAAGTTATATCCCTCTCTGAGCTTCAGTTTGCTCCTCTGTGAAATGGGGATAATAATGGCTCCTACCTCCTAGGGTTGCTTGAAATGATTCAATGAGGTAATTCCTTACAGGGTTTTAGTATAGGGCTTGGCAGCTAGTAAGCACCTCATAAGTGGTAGCTATGATGATGATAATGATTGCCATTAACAGTATTTGGGGGCTAGGAGGTTTTGCTGATGAAGAAACTAAGGCTAACAGAGGTAAAGCAAGTTGACCAAGTTTGCTCCATCACTCAAATTTCTGATTTTCAATCTGATGCTTTTAAAACATATTTCTTATTATTTCATTTTTTTGAATAGGCAATTCATTCATGATTCGAAAATTGCAAATAAGAGTATTCCAGGCTGATGGAGTTTGGATGTGTTGTCCCCCTCCAAAACTCATGTGGAAATCTGATCCCCAATGTGGCAGTGTTGGAAACGATTGAGTCATGGGGGCGGATCCCTCATGAATGGATTCATGCTCTCCCTGGGGGAGGAGGGGTAGTGAGTGAGTTCTCGCTCTATTAGTTCCTGGGAGAGCTAATTGCTTAAAAAGACCCTGGCACCTCCTCTCTCTCTTGCTTCCTCTCTCCATGTGATCTGCTTGTACCCACTGGCTGCCTGCCACTTTCACCATGAGTAGAAGCAGCCTGAGGCCCGTGCCAGATGCAGCTGTCCCAGAATCGTAAACCAAATAAACGTCTTTTCCTTATAAATTACCCAGTCTCAGGTATTCTGTTATAGCAACACAAAACGGACAAAAACATAGGCTATGCAGTGAAAATTCTCCCTCCTATCTCTGACCGTCCCTTTTCGCATGTTATTTGTTTCTTCTTTATCTTTGCAGAACTTCAAGTGTATATAAGTAAATACAAATGTATATACACTCCTTTTTTATTGCACACAGTTCTGTATCCTCCTCTTTGAACTTACAATGTATCTTGCTTATCTTTCCCTTATCAGTATATAGTAAGTTCTTTCATTCTTATTTACAATTGTATTTTTTTATTATATGGATATATTATTATTTATTTATTTCTCTCTTGATGGATATTTGGGATACTTCCAATGTTTTTCTGTTACAAACCACAATGCAATGAATAACCTTATACATAGGTTATTATGTTCAAGTGTGTGTATATCTGTAGGATAAATTTCCAAAAGTAGAATTGCTAAATTGGAGGATGAGCGTGTTTGTAATTCTGATAGTGTTCAAAGGTTCAGGGTGCATGGGGATGGTGATTTAGCGCCAGCTAGTTAAGGGGGGCTTGTTTCAGTTTGTCAGTTAAATCTGAATGACATGTTGCTCAACATGGTAAGAGGAAAGCTTGGGGATAATGTTGTTATTGGAAAGATGGAAGATGGGAAACCAGAGTCTGTTGGGAAGAGAGCATAGAATTTTAAGAGAGATGGGCCTCGGTTTGAATCTCAACTCTGCTGCTCAGGGCTGTGTGGCCTTGAGCCGATTGCTTCACTACTCTGAGCTCAGTATCCTCATCTATATAATGGAGCTGATAATACTTCCATTATAGACTGTGGAAAGGATTAAAGGAGAGGACATAGACAGCAGTGAGTGTAATTGTCACACAGTGGGTGCTCAGAATGTAACTGGGGCCTCTGGGTGAGCACCCAAGACTGTAATGAGTTGTAACTAGCCAGCATTATATTATTTTATATTATTGTATTATGTATACTATACCATATTATATTAGTGGAGAATAGCCAACATTTATTGAGTGTTTACCATGTGGCAGGCACTGTTCTTACTGCTTCCCATAAAACATGCTGCTTACTCCTCATAAGAACTCTGTGAGGTACTCTTGTTCTCCTCACTTTATAGATGAGGAAATCGAGGCAGGAAAGTTGAATACTTTGTCTAGTGACACACAGCGAATAAGTGGCAGAGCTGATGTTCTAACGGAGGCAGCCTGTCTTGGAGGGCTCTTCTGATCCCACTGTCGTGGTCTCTTGATCCATGCATTATGGGGTAAGGAAGGTGCTATCCCAAGAGACGAAAACATTGTGCGTGCAGCACTCACCCCCAGGGCAATCAGCTCCTTTCTCATCTCGGTGTGACCCCAAATCACTTTCCTCATCCCCTAGGCAAGATAAAATTTTGTTCCAAAAAATGCAAGGACAATTGATCTCCTTCCTGGTTAGTTTTTCCTAAAATGGTCCATGATTTATGCTTTTGCTATGCGATGAGTCTAAAACCAGATGAAGATTTTTATCCTTACATGAAGAACAGATATGCTGCCTAAACAACTTAACTCTATTAAAGATACCCAGGATTCATCTCCTGCTTGTGGTCACAACTCCCAGGATCTTGGAGAAATTTAAACAAGATTCCATTAAAAAGTAAGCTCTGTGAGGGGAGACATTTTTGTTTTGTTCTCTATTATAACACCAGTGATTAGAAAAATGCCGGGTCCCATAGGAGGCACTCATGTTAAATGGAGAGATGAATAAATGTGTGAATCCAGGAGAAAGAGACTGCTACAGAATCCTAAGAGATTTTATTGCTCTCGTTGTCATAGAAACCAGGCTATATCCCAGCCAAGTATGACTCAGTGATGTCCATATGTATATGGTGAGGTAGGAAAGAAAGGATGACTTTTCAGGTGGGACACTGATTGGAGAGGGTCTCTGATTCAAAGAGTGAGGTGAACTCTTGTCTGTCTTGTGAGCTCATGGCATTTAACGATCCTTTGCATCTATTTGCAAAAGTGGAAGGATTTGAAATTTATTTAGACATCTTGGCCAGCAGTGCCAAATCTCAAGATTCCTAAATTTATTTACCAGCTAGGGGAAGCATATTCCCAACTGTAATTTTATTTACAAAGGGCTCTAATCTGGTGTGAAGCCTGCAGGCATGTTTGTTTAACAAGTTACTCAATTAGCCTGCAAGAAATGAACAAAGGAAAGTCATTATGCAGATGTATGCCCATTCAAAGCCATTCTGCCTTGAGATACTTTCTTTGCAGTAAATGGAGGAGGGACTCAAGTCTGCAAGTTCTCAGTCCCTGCTGCGTTTACTGCTAATTCTCTTCTAATATTAGACCATGAATGATTAATCATATTGCATTTCAACACTCTTAGATTTATCAATTTTTTCAGTCTAAAAGCATATAATTATAGGTTATTTTAAAATCCAGGAAAGGAAATCAACCATGAACCACACTCTAACTCATCCACAACCCTTTGGATATATTTCTTTGAGTATTTTTTGTATTCATAATTTTACATATTTGTAATCCTAGTGCACATATAATTGTGAGTATTGCATTTTCCACCTATGGTGTATTACAATTATTTTGACTTTTATTATGAAACTTCCAAACATACAGAAGATCAAATAATGTAATGAACACCCACATATTTATCACTTAGAAATAACAGTAATATTTCTCATATTTCTTTTGTTTTTTGTTTTTTCCTGAAGTGGTTTAAAGTAAATTACAGAAATCATAGTATTTAAATTAGAGGCTCTCGATTGAGGGGGATTTTTACTCCCTAGGGACATTTGGCCATGTTTGGAGACATTTTTTGGCTGTCACAAGTGAAAGGGAGGGTGCTGCTGGGATCTAGTGGGTAGAGACCAGGGTTGCTGCTTAACATTCTACAATGCCCAGGACAGCCCCCTCCACAACAAAAAATTAGCTGGTCCCAATGTTAGGAGTGCTGAGGTTGCACAACTTTGCCTAAATTATTAAGAATGTAGTTTTTAAAATGTAAAATTCCATAAACCCACATATCAACATCATTTTTAACAAGTAAAAAATAATTTATTAAAATTATCTAATCACTAGTCCATCTTTCCCCTATTTCTTTTCCCATATTTCCCCTAAAATGTCATTTGTAGCTGGTTTTAACAACCACTTGTTCATTTTATTAGCAGTCTTTGTAGAATCGCATTCTTTTTTTTTTTTTTTTAAAGATGACCGGTAAGGGGATCCTAACCCTTGACTTGGTGTTGTCAGCACCATGCCCACCCAATGAGCTAACTGGCTATCCCTATATGGGATCCGAACCCGCGGCCCTGGTGCTATCAGCACCGCACTCTCCCGAGTAAGCCACGGGCCAGGCCCTGTAGAATCGCATTCTAAAGGACTGCAAAATAGTCCATTGAGTATACTCACCAAGGCCGGCCCGTGGCTCATTCGGTAGAGTGCGGTGCTGATAACACCAAGGCCACGGGTTCGGATCCTATATAGGGATGGCTGGTTTGCTCAATGGCTCAGCGTGGTGCTGACAACACCAAGCCAAGGGTTGAGATCCCCTTACCGGTCATCTTTAAAAAAAAAAAAAAATTTATTCAAAAGATCCATTATTTTTGGACATTGGTTTTGCTTCCAGGTTTTATTTATTTGTTTTTTGTTTTGACAGCTGGCTGATATGGAGATCCCAACCCTTGACCTTGGTGTTATCAGCACCAAGCTTATCCAAGTGAGCTAACTGGCCAGCCCTTTTAAAAAAATGTATTCATTTTTTGTTTTGGTAACTTCCAGGTTTTAGACAAATTATATTTATGCAAATGATGACAGTTGACTTCTTCTTTTCCAACTTTATGTCTTTTATTTATTTTTTTACTTGCCTGATGTCCTGGCTAGGAACTTCAGTAAATATTGAACACAGTGTCTGAGATTGGACATCATTGCTTGGTTCCTGATTTTAGGAAAAAGAGGTTTAACGTTTTACCATTAGTTATGATATTAACAGTAGGTTTTTCATAGATGCACTTTATCATATTGGAGATGACCCCATCTATTTTTATTTTCACTGAGTGTTTTTATCATACAGGACTGGTTATTTTTGTCAAATGCTTTTTATGCATACTTTGAGATGATTAAATGGTTTATCCTCTTAATTCTGTTAGTGTGATAAATTACATTGACTGATTTTCATGTTAAACAAACCTTGCTTTCTTGGAATAAACCTCATTTGGTCATGATATATTATCCTTTTTATATATTGCTAAATTCACTTTGCTAATATTTTGTTTAAAATTTTTGTGTCTATGTTCATAAGAGATAGGCCTGTTATGTTTTTACTTGTAATATCTTTGTCAGATTTTGGTATCAGGGTTATGCTGGCCTTATAGATTAAGCTGGGAAGTAATATCTCCTTTATTTTCTGAATTTGTGCAGAATTGATCTTATTTCTCTTTTAAATGTTTTATAGAATTCACTAATGAACTCTATATAATAGAAGTTTTCTTTGTAGGAAGGTTTAATAGATGAGGGGTTATTTATTTTCTGTCTTCAGTGATAGTAATTTGTAATTTCATTTAATAATGTAAGTTGTTGAATTATTGGCATAATGTTGTTTTAATAGTTCTTTATCTCTTTTAACATCTGTAGGATCTGTAGTAATGTCCAATTTTTATTCTTGATGGTGGTAGTTTGTGTTTTCTCTCTTTTTTCTTAATCATTGTTGTTAAAATTTTGTATTTCCACTTTATTTTTAGTATTTCATTTCTTTTACTTATTTTAGGTTTACCTTACTCTTTTTTTTCTAGTTTCTTAAGATGGAAGGTTAGTCAGTTTTATACCTTTTTTTCCAACATAAATTTTAAAGTCACAAATTTCTCTGTAAGTACTGCTTTAGCTTTATCTCACAATTTTAAAATTACAAACAAAAATTTTTGTATCGAAACATAATTGATTGAAAATATCTGTAGGGTACAGAGTTGCATATCAATACCCGTGTGTATCCCACAATTTTTGATGTTATATTTTTATTATTATCCATTTCAAAATATTTTTCAATTTTCTTTTAATTTTTTGCTTGATCCATGAGTTATTTAGGAGAATGTTGTCTTATTTCCCAATACTTTTTTTTTCCTTTTTGTCTTTTTTCATGTCCGGCAACGGATCGCAACCCTCAGTGTCGCGCCTGCACCGGACCGGGACCGGCAACGGGATCGCAACCCTCGGTGTTGCGCCCGCACCTCGCTCAGCCAGTGAGCGGGAACCGGTCTGTATGTGGGATCCGAACCCTCGGCGGGAGCGCCGCCGTGCTCCCAAGCAGCGCACTGTAGCAGTGCGCCACCGGGCCGGCCCTTCCCAATACTTTTTAAATTTCCCAATCATTATTGTTAATGATTTCATACTATCATGTTACTCTGTATAATTTTATTCTTTTATGTTCATTAAAACTTGTTATATGGCCCAGAATATGGTCTATTTTGCTAAATGTTCCATGTGCACTTGGAAAGAATGTATTTTCTGTGGTTTTTGGATGTAGTATTCTATAATTCTATGTCAATTTGGTTGATAAAGTTGTTCAAATATTCTTCATCTTTTCTGAATCTTTGGTCTGCTTGTTCTATGAGTTACCAAGAGGGTATACATTCCTCAGCTATGATTGTGAATTTGTTTATTTCTCCTTTCAATTTTGTCAATCTTTTCTTCATAAGTTTTGGAACTCTGTTGTTAGGTATATATATAGGATTGTTTTGTCTTCTTGGTGATAAATGCTTTTTATCTTCTTGATGATCTTTTTATCATTTTGAGATATCCTTCTTAATCTCCACTAATATTGTCTTAGAAGCTACTCTGTCTGACATTAACATAGTCATACCATGTTTCTTTTTTTTTTTTAGTGTTTTTTAGTATATCTTTTTCAATACTTTTGCTTTGTACTGATCTGTATCTTGAAAACAGGATAGAGTTGGTTCCAGCTTTTTCATATCCAATTTGACAAACTCTGCCTTTTTATTAGAGTGGTTATTCCATTTACATTTAATGTAATTATTGATATGGTTAGACTTATGTCTCCCATCTTAGTATTTTTTTTATATTTATTTTATTTGTTCTTTATTCCTTTGTTTATTTTTGTCTTTTAAGAAAATTGTGTATTATCTAACATTACATGTTATATCCTGTGTGAATAGTTAGATTATATCTCTTTTTAAATTTTTTAAGTGATTGCATTATGTGATGCATTATATTACAATGTATGTCTTTACAGTATACCTTCAAATAATATTAAACTACATCACATTGTAAAATCCATACTACAGTATGATTTCACTTACGTCAAATCTTGCCCTTTGTGCTGTTTTTATCTTCTATTTTACAGTGACATGTGTTATAAATCCTATCATACATTTTATTATTTCCAATATATACAATTAATAGTTATTTTTTAAAAATTGAGAAAACGTGGATATAAAAATAAAGGTTCAAAAAAGGCCTTTTCCATTTATACAAATATTTATCACTTCTGATGTTCTGTATTCTTTTCTTCAGCCTGAAGAACTTCTTTCAGCAAGTGTCTCAGATTTTTCTCTTTGAAGATATCTTTATTTCATCTTCTTTTTTTGAAGGATTTTTTGCTAAGTATAGAATTCTGCTTCCATTTAGTTCTATAAAAACATCATTAATGGTTTTCTGGCTTCTTTATTCTAGCTTCTGATAAGAAGTCAGCTGTTAATCTTTTCCCCCCTATATATAATGTATCACTTTGCTCTTGTTGCTTTTTAGATTTGTTACATATTATTAGTTTTTATGATTTTGACTATTGTGTGCCTAGGTGTAGTTTTGTTTATATTTATTTTGCTTGGGGTTCACTGAGCTTCTTGGATCTATAGGTTTATGTCTTTTATCATTTTGAAATGTTCTGAGCTTTTATTATTACTGCAAATATATTGTCTGTCCCATTTTTCCTTTTCTCCTTCTAGGACTTTTATTACACCATTTGATAACAGGTTTATATCTATATTGTCCCACAGATCTTGAATATTATCTTCAGATTTTTTGCATTGTTTTTTCTCTTTGTGATTCAGCTTGTATACTCTCTACTGGTCTGCTTTCTATTTTACTGATACTTTCCTCATTTTTTGCTGTTAGGCTCTTCTAATAAATTCTTTCTTTCTTACATTTTTTTGGGTAGATGGATGATATGGGGATCCAAACCTTTGACCTTGGTGTTATAACACTGCACTCTAGCCAACTGAGCTAACCAGACAGGCTGATTTATTTCTAATATTGTATTTTTTAAATTTGTAATTATTCTATTTGGTTTCCTTCTAGCATTTCCAAGGTTTCCTGCTGAACATATCTCTGAAATGTCTCATCTCTTTATGCACATTCTCTACATTTTCTGCTAGAATATTAGCATTTTAATCATAGTTATTTCAAAGTCCCTGTCTAATAATTGCAACATCTGGGTCATTTCAGAGTCTGTTTCTATTGATTGTTTCATCTCTTAACTGTGCACCATATTTTTTTTTGCTTTTGTTTCTTAAATTATTAATGTGTCTTTTAATGCTTGATCATATGCTGAGAAGTTTATATAATAGAACAGTAGAGAGCAAAGTGAAAAATATTTGCCTCCAGAGAAAAGCATGCTTTTTCTTATTAAGTGAGAGCTGAGTCCATGGCCTGTAGTTGAGCTCAGTCCGGACTTTATTGCAGCTTTAGTTTTATTCAGTTCACCACTGGCTTTAAATATTTTGACGATGAGATCAGAACTTTCATTCCAGCAAGTCCTGGGCTCTCAGCATTTGTGAGATTTCAGAAAAATGCCTGTAATTTCAAGCTGAGCCACCAGCTTTTGGGACCATGAGGAACTTCTCACCTGTAAAGCTTGAATGCCTGCCTTTTGGGTCATTGGGGAGCTACCTTGGCTCATTCTCCTTGCTTCCTGAACATTGTGAGAACTATTTTAGTTCTGATGCTCTGCCCTGGGTATTCTGAAGGGAACATTTCTTCTCCATGTAAAGTACAGAATGCCTTGAAGTGGTGTTCTCTTAGTTCTTCTGCCTTTCTTCCAGGCTTTGGTAGATAAAAATCTGTATTGCTTTGGGGCATCTCTGTTGCCCTGCCTGTCAAGAGTGCTTCTGGTGGATTTATCTCAGATTTCCTACCCTGTCTAGCCCTCTCCCCTCATTTCAGAAAACAGCTGCCTTGCACTTTGTGAAGATCTTACATGTATCGGAGGCAATACTCTCACTCCTTCTCTGACTCCTAGTTTTGGTCTATTATCCTTAAGTGTTGGTGAAGACCAATGGGAAAGTGTTGGAAGATGGGTGAAGACTTGCTCTGTGACTGGCACTCCGTGGGATTCTAATCTGTGATGACAGCCTATGAGTGGCCATTACCAGTTTGGTAGAGTTTAGCTATCTTCTCTTTACCTACCTATCACTGTTCTTTCTCCTGAAGTTCTGCTAGAGATAAGATCAGTGGCAAATCTCTTCTTTCCTCTAAAATGATCCTCACTTTTTGGAGTTTAGTTTATTGGGATTTCTCTGTGTTCTTAGTTCACTTAAGAGTTTTTAAAAGCCAATTTTTTGGCTTATCTGGTTTAGTTTGGTTATCCGGGTGAGAAACACATTCTCTGGTGACTGTTTAACTCTGAATTGAAAATGGAATGCTATTAATTATACTTCAACAAAGAGCTGCATTCATAAAGTATTTTCTTTTTAATGTACAATACTTTTCTTAATATAGATTCTAGAAGGAGGATACCAAGTCAAACTATATAAAGATTTTCATGGCTCATAATAATAAATGTGGTCCTATAACTTTCCAAAAAACAAAAACAGAAGCCATATCTATTTTTAATGAGTAAGAATAACCATTTTGCTTCATAAGCTTTGAGAATTATAATTAATTTTATGCTGCTAATTTACTGGGAAAATATTATTATGGATTACACATCTTTAAGTACTGTATGAGATTAATATCTTATGTTCATTTTTTAAAGCAGGATTAGTCGACTTTACATATGGAATAAGTATCAAGCAAGCATTGGAATTGTTTGAGCAGATAATAATTTATTGAGTGTTTATTATGAGAAAAAGTGGTGATTTAATACTTACTGTTACCTGTGAGGAAGGTATCATTTAATTCCTTTTTTTCCTTTAATTTTAATTTTTATTGAATCAAAATTGATTATACATATTTTTGGGTTTCAACATTGAGATATGTTGATCAAATCAATATTACTAGCATATACATTGTTATAAATTGTAATTATTCTTTATGCCCCTTGTCTAATCCCTCCTCATCCTTGTTTCTCTCCCCCATCCCCCTTCTTATCACCCTAGATTTCTTCTCTCCCTCTGAAAGAATAATGGTTACTCTGTTGATTTGCTGCCCAAATGATCTGTCCAATGCTGAGAGGCGTGATCAAGTCCCCCAATACTATCCTAGAGCAGATGTCTCTTCTGTCACTATGAAATGGGCTCTGTGGAGACAGACATCCTCCTCCTTTCTTTATCTCTGCTGGTGACTCTCCTTGTGTCAACTCACTCCAGTGGCTGGTGGACCATCTGCATGGTGGTTGTGGCATCTAGCCACCTTCATGGCAGCCATGGTTATTGTGGTAGCTATGGTGGGCCACCCACATGGAGGAGATGTTTTTGGCCTGTTCTGTGGTGCTGAAAGTGTGCCTGGTTGTGGAGAGTGTCTGATCTACAGTTTCATGCCCTGGGTCACCAAGTGGGTCCCAAGGCACTGGCATGGTGTGCCTGGTTGTGGGAGAGGAGTCTGGTCCCCTTCTCCATGCTCTGGGTCCCAGGGAAGGCCCCGAGGCCTTGACATGGGGTGCCTGGTTGTGGGAGGGGGGTCCAGTCCTTGGCCCTGGGTCCCTGGGTGGGCCCTGGTGCACTGGTGCAGGGTGTCTGGTTGTGGGACGGGGGTCCGGTTCCTGTCTCCATGCCCCAGGTCCCTGGGAAGGCCCCGAGGCACTGGCACAGTATGCCTGGTTGTGGGAGGGGGTCCAGTTCCCTTCTCCATGCCTCGGGCCCCTGGGAAGGCCCTGATGTGCTCTCCTGGAGTGCCTGGTTGTGGGGGGGTTCCAGTCCCCAGCTCCATACCCTGGGTCCCCCTGTGGGTCCCAAGGTGCTGGTGTGGGGTGCCTGGTTGTGGGAGGGGGGGTCCAGTCGCCTTCTCCATACCCCGGGTCCCTGGGCAGGGCCGTAGGTACTGGCATTGGGTGCCTGGTTTTGGGAGGGGAGTCCAGTCCTCGGCTCCATACTCTGGGTCCCCAGGTTGGCCCTGAGGCACTGGTGTGGTGTGCCTGGTTGTGGGAGAGGGGTCCGGTCCCCTTCTCCATGTCCTGGGTCCCCAGGCAGGCCCAAAGGCACTGGCACAGTGTGCCTGCTTGTGGGAGGGAGGTTCGGTCCCCTTCTCCATGCCTTCGGCCTCTGGGCAGGCCCTGAGGCACTGTCACAGCATGCCTGGTTGTGGAGGGTGGGTCCAGTCCCTGGCTGTTAGCCCCCGGTCCCCAGGTAGGCCCCTAGCCATTGGTGGTGTGCCTGTATGTGGGAGTGAGGTCTGGTCCTTGGCTCCAATCCTCAGGTTCCCAGGTGGGGCCCTGAGGTGCCAGTGGTGTTAGTGGTTGTGGGCAGGGGTCCTGCCCCTGGCTCCATACCTCATATCCCCTGGTGGACCCCAAGGCGTTCATGGTGTGCCTGGACCAGAACTAATTTTTTTTGTCCTTTGCTTCTAAAACAGGGGAAATTCCTGTGGGAACCAGTACTTGAGCTGTGTGGTTGAGCTAAATTGCTGCTTTGCTGCTGTTTCCCCAGGGAAGGCTTTTTGTGTAGCTCAGGGTTTAATGATTGACCTTATAGGTACTTCTGGCTCTCAGTGCACCTGGGTTGTGTAGAGACTCTGATCTGGGCATGAGTTTTTTCATCAAACTGCACGCCATGCAATTCTGCATTCCTGACCAGTCTCCTCTGAGTGGTCCTGTGCTGATTGGGGGGCAGATCGGCTGTCCTTGCTGTGTCCCAGTGTTCTCCCAGTGGGCCTGTCTCCCTCACCACCTGTGCTCCAAACAATTCCCATGGGATGGGCCCTGTGCCAGTCCCTTGTGATGACTCACCAGCCTCTGAGTGGCTCCCCTTTTTTAGCTGTTCTGGCTCCTCACTCCTGCATGGGTCCACAGGAACCCTGTTAGTGGTGTTGTTGTCCTGGGGGCTGCCAAGGCCCTCTTCTCCCTTTCTTCCTCCAAGTGATTCCATCTAAAGGGCACAGCTGCGGCTTCTGCCAGCTCCTGCTCCATGTGCTCCAGCATTAAAGTGGCTGCAGCCCGAAATGCTGAGAGCAGTGTTTTCTTTCTCTCATTGTGGTTTCTCCCCCTTCATGAACTCTGTAGGTCTCTCCTCCTCTTTACCTGAGCTCCAGAGGCTCCAGCTTGGCTGATTTTACATTTCTATAGTTGTAAATTTGTTGATTTGTGGGAGAGAATGACGCTGGGGACCGTCTATTCTGCCATCTTGACCGGAAGTCCTTTAATTCCTTCTAACAGAGGATTTATTCCTTACAGAGGAAGAAAAAAAAAAAAAAAAAAAAAAAAGGCTCAGAGATGGTGGCACAGACAGAATTTAATCCAGGCTGGTTCGAGCCCCAAACCTCAGTTAGTCACTTAACTTTCAAGTGATTTTTGTTATATATGAACCCAACCAGTATCGTCATCTGTGTCAGTCAGCTGTTGCTACCATATTGCTACATAACAAAGAACTCCTAAACTCAGACTTAAAACAATAGTCATTTAATCTCATTGAGCTGCAGTTCAGCCGTGGCATTTCTGCTTCAGAATTTCTCAAAATTTCCCTTTTCAATATTTATTGAAGAAAAATGTATCAAATACTTCTTATTTTCCAGGCACTCTTCTGGGCTCTGGGGAAATAGCAGTGAATACAATGGACAAAAATTCTGCCCTCATGGAGTTTATATTCTCAAAGGGAGAGAGACAATAAACAAGTAGAATACACAGTAGGGAAGATGCTGACAATTTCTAATGAGAAAAATACAGAGGGGAAGAGGATAGAATGGGTTGCCAGGTGGAGATGGGGGTTACTGTGGAGATGGCGGTTACTGTTACAATGTCTTTTATCACCCCACTTCTCAGCATGCTGCCAAACTCCACCATCTCTATTCATTTTTAGAAGGCAGAGTGGTTTTGCTACCTCTTTGGTTCACTGTCTCCTTCCAAATTGTGCCCTGGGGTGGTGGTGGGGTGGGGAGGACTCACACTTCATAACCAAAGCTGCCTATCAAAGTATTTGCTAAAGAAAATATGTTTAGTCTGGAGAGAAAGAGTGTCTCTCCCTTAGGGACCAAAGCAGCTGCAGTCAGTAGTAGTTCTAAATGGCATTTTCCCCCCTGTCACTCATGATTGCAATTTTTTCTTTATTTAAACATTTGGAGTCAGAGGTGAGGATGCGTAGGGAACTTAAGGAAAGAAAACATATTTTGGGGGCACCTACTATGTGCTAGATCTGGTGCAAGCAGATGTCTTCCCAATAATCCTTTAATTATACCTTATTATCCCCATTTTGCTGATATAAAAACTGAGCCCTGCACAGGCAAAATAATCCACTCTCAGACATATAACCAGCAATTTCAGACACTGGATTTCATACCAAAGTGTGTCCCTCCTATCCTCTCCCCAACAACCCTGCTGTTCCTTTGGGCTGGATGTGGGATGCTTATTTTCTAATCTTCATGGCTAGATCTGGGATGCTGACTTTGGGATCCTGGATCTCTTCTCCCCTTCATTGTTAGTCTGTGTGGTGTGCTGCTTCTAGTAATGGGAAGAGGCAGTCAGGTCTGGGGGGAAATGAAAGAATTCCCAGGGCACTAGGCAAATGAATGAATTCCACTGATCTTATTTGGTTCCTTATGGGATCATCCATCATGATTTACAACTCGAACCCCAGTGTAGCTGCAGGCATGCTTTCTGCCCAAAGTCACAGGGACTGCAATTCTTGGCTGAAAAACCGATGTGTTTTTCTGTTATTATTACCTGTATCGTGACCATTATACTATATTATAATACTGAATTATGATATGATTTAGTCCTCCTGCTCAACTGCCATTTGCTTTTGAGAAGCTGTGATTTTCCTCATCCTGTTGTAACTTACAAAGGTGAAAAATTCCCTGGATTTAATGTACGCAACTATTTGTTGAGGGCCCACTGTGTGCACAACAAACAGGGGATGTAGAAGAGACCTGGTTTTGCTCTTGTCCTCAGGAAACTTATCCTACAATTGTTTTACTCATTTTATTTATTTTTAGATATTTTTAATGCAATATTCGAAACACAAGAAAGAATATATATGTAAATTATGAAGCATATTAACAAAAGAAGACCCATAAAATCATTGTCTAACTTACTAAAATTACTGATACTACTGAATCTATCTGGGTGTTAATTTCCTCTCCCATCCCCCAATCCCATCCCTATATAGAAATCTACTATCCTGTTTTTGTGTCTATAATCCCCTTCCTTTTCTTTATTAGCGTTATCATTAATGTGATGTGTGTGCGTGTGTGTGTGTGTGTGTGTGTGTGTGTGTACAAACACTCACATATATATTTGGTTTTGCTTGCCTTTGGTCTTTAGAAAAATGGTATCCTACCATAATAATATTTTGAAACTTGCTTTTTTCCCTCAGTGTGGTTTCTAAGATTTACCCCATTTTCTTCTATGCTGTTTCTCTCTCCTTTTTTTGAAATGAGGTTTCTGTTTGCTTGTTTTTGTTTTGTTTTCATATTTTGCTTTTTTCTCTACTGGTGTGGAATTTTAAAATTCCAAAATTAAAAAATTAAAGCCCCAAAGCTTCCTAATTTCCAAAAATGTAAAACTCCCTTTTTAATTATTTTCCTTGAAATTTTACTGTATATACTTAATGAAATTGAAAGTTTGTAAATATTATAACTTCCCCTTCCAAATAATATAAAAACTTTATAATACATTAACATCAATTACTTCCTCCTGACTTAAGTGTTAATGTTATCAATAGCTCAATTTCGTGTTTTTAAAAAACCTTACAGATCAGTTTGTTATCATTAACATTATGTATTGATAATGTTTTAGATTTACCTACCAGTTTATGAGTTTATTTACTAACTATTCTTCTTGTACCTGAGACCTTCCTTCTGGCCATTTTCCTTTTTCCATTTCCTTTAGAGTTCATTTAGTGAAGATTTTATTTTTAGTTGAAATACAGTTGATTCTACATATCTGTGGGGTACAGAGTTGAGTATCCATACCTGTGTGCAATATAAGATGCTCAAATCAGGATAATTAGTATAGTTAACATTATACAATATAATCAAATTTAGTGAAGATCTATCGGTAGTCAAATTTCTCAGTATTTCTTTATATGGAATGTCATTATCTCATACTCTGTCTTAAAAGATACATTTTCCTGATGCAAAGTTCTAGAATAATGGTTGTTTTCTCTTAGAATTTGCAGATATTATTCCAGAGTCTTCTGGCTTCCACTGCTGTACCTAAAAACTTAAATGACAATATAACTGTTGCTCTTTTGAGGGTAAACTGCTTTTTTCTTCTGTATTTTAAATCATTTCTCTGTTTTTGATTGTTCTGTGGTGCAGAGCTAGGGCTAGGGTCTGGAGCCCATAGACCCCTCAGCCTGTTCACAAACCCTTCACATGCATGTCTGTGAGCTAGGTAACTGGCAAAGAGGTCATTGGAGCCTTGGTTGAAGAAGGAATAGTCTTTATTCAGCACACACATGCTAGGAGCTAGGCAGTAAAAAGAGAAACTCTGAAACTCAACTGCTACTGGCAAAGTCCACTGAAAAACTGAGCAGATGCCAGCACAGAAAACATGCTCTATATTTAGATATGAGCTCTGCCGGCCAGGCTGCTTCACAAACTCAAGAACACACAATAGCAACAAAACAAAAAAGATACATTGGTGCACATGTGCAGTAGCTCCACTCACACACAACTCGTTTACAAGAAATGTGTTGCTTGACCCCCAACCAGACCTGAGCCAAGGGAGCCTGACTAAATTATCCCATTTTCCCCACATGTGGTTTCATTGTAACATGTCTAGGTATGGATGTTTTTTTATTCATCCTGCTTGCATATGTTGTACTTGTATCTGAAGATTTATCTATTTTACCATTCCAGAAAATTTCCATCTATTATCACTTTAAATACTGCCTCTCATCCAATTTCTCTATTCTCTCCTCCTGGGACTAATATAATTAGACATATATTAGTGGTCCCTGCGAAATTCTGGGAGATGAGGTTCTTGATTCTTCCTCCATGTTAAGAAAAAGAAGTGAAAGAGAGAAAACGGGGAAGGAATATACCAGCCCACCTAGGATAGGCCTAGATGGGCTAGATCACCTGTGATTCTGTACTCTCCTTGCCATCCCCGTTGCCACTGTCTCACACCAGCACTATGCAGCAGCTTCTTCACTGATCTCCCTGCAAATTTGAGGACGACTCAAGAGCCAATTTAGGAACCCGAACACTTCACGTATCTGAATTCTTATAGCAGTGGTTTCTAATCTGTAAGCCTGAAACATGGTGGCAGGAAGGGAGTGAACTGCCCACGCTCCATGCCGGCAGGATCCCAGAGGCCACCAGCAAGAAGAGGAACTCAGAAAGCCTGATGGTGAGTCAGAATCTCTGGTGTCCTTGCTTGCACCGGGGGTAGCTGTTACTACCCAGGTGGATTGCTCTGAAGGATTGCTGAGACCTTGAAGGGGACTCTCATAATACGTGCACTGAGGTTTGGAGTGTGCGCCATTTTGTGAAATTTACAGAATCCTCCCGGGAAGAAGCCGCCTGGAGCGGCCGCCACTCAGCACCCGGCCCCGCAGCTGCTTCCCTCAGTGCCGGGCCAGGCTGTGCAGCCCTGCCACCGGGACTCATGGTCCAGCAACAGCGGTATCTGCCCGGGAGGGGGCTGTCATCTCCCCAGCCTCGGGCACCACTGGAACCATGAGCTGAAGAGAGACTGAGCAGGCTGCAGTGCGAACAGGAGCCAGGAGTGCCAGGAGTGGTGAGAGGTGGCTGGGGTGGCTCTGGCCGCGGAGGCTGCTGCGGGAGCTCAACACGGGAGCGCAATGCGGGAGTTGAGACTCACCGGAGGGAGAGGCGCGAATGCCCTGCCATCTTCCCGGTAGTCAATTTTGGACTTGCCTGACACTAGTGTCCAACTGAGTAATCACTGAGGTAGCCATACCAAATTGGCAACCCCAACAAAATCTTAGTCAGGCAATAGTGTCAAACCTGTGGATTGTGAAACCCCCTGCCACAATGAATAAACATCAAAGAAAAGACACCAGAAACACGAAAAATCAAGAAAGTACACCACCCAAAGATAATAAATCTCAAGCTCTAGATCCTATAGAACAAGAAGCCCTTGAAATGACTGACAAGGAATTTCGAGCGATAATTCTAAGGAAACTCAATGAGATACAAGAAAACTCAGCTAGACATCATGATGAAACAAGGAAAAGTATACAGGACCCGAAAGAGGAAATGTACAAGGAAATTAATGCCCTGGAAAAAAATGTAGTAGAACTTGCCGAATTGAAGAAGCTATTCAGCAAAATGAAAAACACAACAGAGAGTTTAACCAGCAGAATTGTTGAAGTTGAAGAGAGAACCTCTGAACTTGAAGATGGGCTGTTTGAAATAACACAAGCAGACAAAAAAAAAAAAAAAAAAAAAAAAAAAAAAAAAAAAAAAAAAAAAAAAAAAAAAA
>NW_007728313.1:51080-52250 GCF_000696425.1 Galeopterus variegatus
AAAAAAAAAAAAAAAAAAAAAAAAAAAAAAAAAAAAAGAAAAAAAAATCAAAGGCATTGAAGAAAATCTGAGAGAGATATCAGACAACTTAAAGCGCTCAAATATCCGAGTCATGGGTATCCCAGAAGGGGAGGATAAAGGGGATTGCATTGAAAACATATTCAACAAAATACTGGCAGAAAATTTCCCAGGTATAGGAAAAATCACAGATCTTCAGATCCAGGAAGCTCAATGATCTCCAAATGTATTCAACCCAAAAAGGTCTTCTCCAAGAAATGTTATAGTCAAATTGGCAAGACTCAAAGACAAAGAGAGAATCTTGAGAGCTGCAAGAGAGAAGCATCAAATCACCTATAAGGGAGCCCCAATCAGGCTTTTCATCACAAACCCTAAAGGCCAGAAAGGAATGGGAGGATATATTCAAAATACTAAAAGCCAGAGATTGTCAGCCAAGATTACTCTACCCTGCAAGGCTATCCTTCTGAAATGAAAGGCAAATAGTATATTTTGCAGACAAACAAAAACTGCGGGAGTTCACCACCACACGACCACCCTTACAAGAAATTCTCAAGGGAGTACCGGGTTTGGTTCCTGAAAAATAACCACCCCTGCCATAAAAACCCAAGAAAAATCTAAACCCACTAGTATCATAAAAATGGCATACATGAAGAGAAAACAAACAAACGAAAAGGCTATCTACATCCTAAAGAACCAAGAAACACAGAAAACAAACAGTAAATCAGAAAGTAAGGAACAAAAGACATTTAACAACCAAACAACAATCAATAAGATGCTAGGAATAAATCAACACCTTTCAATAACAACTCTTAATGTAAAAGGCTTANATCATACCAAAACCTGTGGGACACTGCAAAAGCAGTATTAAGGGGAAAATTTATTGCATTATTTGCTCACCTCAGAAGAATGGAAAGATATCAAGTGAACAACCTAACACTGCACCTTAAAGATCTAGAAATACAAGAACAATCCAAACCTAATGTTAGCAGATGGAAAGAAATCATGAAGATCAGAGCAGAACTTAATGAAATTGAAACCCAAGAAACAAAACAAAAGATCAATGAATCAAAGAGTTGGTTTTTTGAAAAGATAAATAAAATTGACAAACCATTAGCATGGTTAAAAAAAAAAAAAAAAAAAAAAGGAGAGAGA
>NW_007728313.1:53208-54404 GCF_000696425.1 Galeopterus variegatus
TGAAAGAGAAATACCACATGTTCTCACTTATTGGTGGGAGCTAAAAATAAATAAATAAATTCACACGCACACACAAAAAAACTGGGTTGGGGTGGGGTGGGAAGAACACTTAACAACTACAACTCCTTGAAGTTGATACAACAAGCAAACAGAAAGGACACTGTTGGGTGGGAGGGGGGTGAGGGAGGAGGGAGGGGGTTTCGGTAATGGGCCACAATAATCAACCTCATTGTATATCGACAAAATAAAATTAAAAAACAAAAATAATCTGTAAGCCAGAGATCATTGTGGGGAAGGTGAGTAAGGAGAGAGGAACAGACTTATTGTAAAGTGCCTATAAAGCTCTACCTAGACTGAATAAATGTCTTGCACTTAAAAAAAAAGAAAGACATGTATTAGACAGTCTGTCTCTATTCTCTATATCTCTTAACTTATCTTTAATAGTTTTAATTTCTATATCTATTTGATGGAATAACAAAAGACCATGCATAGCCAAAGCAATCCTGAGCAAAAGAATAAAGCTGGAGGCATAACACTACCTGACTTTAAACTATACTACAAAGCTATAATAACCAAAACAGTATGGTACTGGCATAAAAACAGACACACTGATCAATGGAATAGAATAGAGAATCTAGAAATCAACCCACACACCTAAACCCATCTAATCTTTGACAAAGGCACCAAGCCTATTCACTGGGGAAGAGACTGCCTCTTTAGCAAATGGTGCTGGGAGAACTGGATATCAATATGCAGGAGAATGAAACTAGACCCACACCTTTCACCATACACTAAAGTCAACTCAAAATGGATTAAAGAATTAAATATATGCCCTGAAACAATAAAATTTCTTAAAGAAAACGTAGGAGAGACACTTCAGGAAATAGATCTGGACACAGACTTCATGAATAAGACCGTAAAAGCATGGGCAACCAAAGGGAAAACAAACAAATGAGATTATATCAAACTAAAGAACTTCTGCACAGCAAAAGAAACAATTAACAGAATTAAAAGACAACCAACAGAGTGGGAGAAAATATTTACAAAATATACATCTGACAAAGGATTAATATCCAGAATATACAAGTAACTCAAACAACGTTACAAGAAAAAAAACAAGCAACCCAATTAAAAAATGGACAAAAGAGCTAAGCAGGCATTTCTCTAAGGAAGATATACAAATGGCCAACAGACAT
>NW_007728313.1:55296-74139 GCF_000696425.1 Galeopterus variegatus
CTTGAAGTTGATACAACAAGCAAACAGAAAGGACACTGTTGGGTGGGAGGGGGGTGAGGGAGGAGGGAGGGGGTTTCGGTAATGGGCCACAATAATCAACCTCATTGTATATCGACAAAATAAAATTAAAAAACAAAAATAATCTGTAAGCCAGAGATCATTGTGGGGAAGGTGAGTAAGGAGAGAGGAACAGACTTATTGTAAAGTGCCTATAAAGCTCTACCTAGACTGAATAAATGTCTTGCACTTAAAAAAAAAGAAAGACATGTATTAGACAGTCTGTCTCTATTCTCTATATCTCTTAACTTATCTTTAATAGTTTTAATTTCTATATCTATTTGTGCTGCATTCTGGATAATTTAAAAAAAACATACTTTCTACTTTTAATGATCTTCTATTTTAATCTAAATTAAGTTTATTTTATTTGATTTTTAATTAATTAATTAATTAATTAATTTTAATTGACACATTGCAATTAAATTGAGTTTTTCACTTTAATAATTATAAATCCAATTTCCAAAATATTTTGTTCTTTTTCAACTATACCTCGTCATTTTTTACGATCTTTGATTACTCTCTCATATTTCCAATTTCACCTTTTATTTGTTTAAATAAATATTTTAATCACAATTATTTTATGTTTTTGGTTGTTTCTGTATGTGTAGTTGGTTGGGGTAAAAATATGTTGCTTATTTTTTCTGCTGATTCTCACTCATGGTGGCTTATTTCCTAGTAAGTTTGGTGGCCTTTGACTGTGAGCTCATAGAGGTTTGATCTTAATCTATGGAAATCTTGATGACCTAAATATAAAGTGCTTTTAGGCAGAGATGGTTTGCATTTAGTTTTGCTAGGAGCAAGAGGACACTTTGTCACCCTTCAAAAAAACTGGCCTCATGTGGGAGTCTCAGATTTGTATCTCCAACCTTGCCACAATCAATGATTGGTCATTATTTTAATCATAATCACATGGTACTTTTTAAAATGCCACACACTGCCCAGGGTGTTCTACAAACATTATCTCTAACCTTCGTAATAACATTGTAACCCACCATACTGCTGAGGAGATAAAGGCTCAGAGACTATGGAAATGCTCCCATTGTCCTGCATGTCTACACAATCTCTGCTCATCAAAATCCCTCCCCTCCTTCAACACCTACCTGCTGGGTGACACTATCCTTGAACCACAGAGCTGAGCTTAGGTTCTTGCTCCCCTGTATTTTCATAACCCTTCATTTGCACCAGCCGTTAAAGTACATCTATTTCACAGATGAAGCATTTGAGGTCACTGAGTTTCATTTATAGGCATTTGTGCAGATTTTCCTAAAAACTATAATCTGGCATCAAGGACATTGCCTCAGTTACTTCTGCATTTATCCTTCTCTGCCCCTCCTATGCAAGCCTTTCTTATTCCACATGCATACAAAATGCAAGACTTAGAGGAAGTCTTGAAAAATGCTGAGTAAATTAAATTTAGATGGAGAGACCAGGAATAAATGGATGTTTTAGTACATTTTGTGTTGCTATAACAGAATCACCTGAGACTTGGTAATTTATAAAGAAGAGAGGTTTATTTGGCTTACAATTCTGGGACAGCTGCATCTGGCACGGGCCTCAGGCTGTTTCTACTTATGGTGGAAAGTGGCAGGCAGCCGGTGGGTACGAGCAATTCACATGGCTAGAGGAAGAGAGAGAGAGAGAGAGAGAGAGAGAGAGAGAGGAGGTGCCAGGGTCCTTTAAACAATCAGGTCTCACGGGAACTAATAGAGTGAGAACTCACTCCCTACCCCCCCCCCCAAGGAGAGCATTAATCCGTTCATGAGGGATCCGCCCCCATAACTCAATCAGTTTCCAACACTGCCACATTGGAGATCAAATTTCCACATGAGTTTTGGAGAGTACAACACATCTAAACTCCATCAATGGAGAACCAGCCCCAAGCTTATGTGATTGTCAGGTGATTGTGGTTGTCAATACGAGCCCCTAAAGCCCTCTTAAGTCTTGTCCTCACTGGGCCTTCCCTGGTCCACCAGCTAACTCAGGTAAACAATCACTGCAGTGGGATTTTATTCAAAAATTGCACTTGAAGTGTTTTTAGTGGGTCACCTTGGCTCTGCACTTTTATAAGCCAGACCTCTGGCATTTTATCGACCCATGTTTCTGAATTATGTTTAAGGAGATCTTCAGAGAATTTATTTTCATCTCTTTTGTTTGTTGACAGAAGTAAACATTTCCACAAATACCTCAGGAGACTACTGTCACATGTTTTTAAAATTTTTTTACACATTTAAATAAAAATTACTTGAGTTACCAGGTTCTGGGTTGGTCAGAAATCCGGAATTACCTTATTGGGGCTTTTCTTCTCAATAGATCATCCAAAATTCCAGGGTTTTTGTGTAGTTAAAAGTCCAGGGTTCTTTGACAGTCTGTAGTGTTCCTCATTAATAGAAGATAGCGCTGTTGGACATGGATCCAGCACTGTTGGGCTACACTGTAGAGCAGTTTGGTGACTTTCAGGGTAACCCCTCTTCAGAGGTCCTGTTTCAGATGAGGTTGTATATCTATCCACTATGGGTTCCACAACTGTGCCTTTTCCGAAAACAGAAGGTGAGTGATATATACTCAGAATCAGGCCATTTTTACTTTTAGTCCCCGTAAGAAAAAGGAAATTACAGCCATGTGCTGCTTAATGATGGTTCAGTCATGGATGTATCGCCTATATGACAGTGGTCCCATAAGATTATAATACCAAATTTTAATGTCACTTTTCTATGTTTAGATACACAAATACTTACCATTGTGTTATAATTGTCTATAGTATTCAGTACAGTTACACGCTGTACGAGTTTGTAGCCTAGGAGCAATAGGCTATATACCATCTACATTTATGTAAGTATACTCTATGATATTTGAAAAACAATGAAAATGCCTAACATTGCATTTCTTAGAATGTATCCCTGTCATTAAGTGACACGTGACTGTAATTTCATTCTTTTTCCAGAACAATAGGGATTTATTACCTGAATTTTTTAAAAACAATATCCAGTGGGCAAGAAATGCTTAACCCTTAGATAAACAAAAAGGGCAGTCAGCCTTTGGGGTAGAAAGTGCTAATTATACTCCACTATTTATTTTTGCCTTCTTCCTGTTAGTAGCAGAAACTCTCAAGCTTTGGGCCAACCCCGTGGGTCACTGGGGAGAGTATGGCACTGGGAGCGCAGCGGCGCTCCCGCTGCTGGTTCGGATCCTATATAGGGATGGCCGGTGCGCTCACTGGCTGAGTGTGGTGCAGATGACACCAAGCCAAGGGTTGCGATCCCCTTACCGGTCACAAAACAAAAACAAAACCAAAAAAAACTCTCAAGCTTTAGTTGCATACCTGACTACCCAAGGAGATGCTCCATTTCCCAACCCCTTTTGCAACTGTGTGAAGGCATGTAGCCAAGTTACTACTGGTGAGGTGTGAGCACAAGTGATGCCTGCAAATTCGAGTCACAGCATTTGAAAGGAAAAGGTTTACATTGTATTCTCTCCTCTCCTTTTACAGGCTGGAATTTGGTGGGGTTCTGGTAAGCCTGCTTCACGCATGTGGATGAGGACAATACTCCAGAATAAAGAAGAAAAATAAGATAGGAGGAAACAGATCCTTGGATGATTGCAGAGGGTGGAGGAATCATGACAGCCTAAGACTATTTACCTCTGGACCAACCAGTGAAGAGAAGTAGATCCTACCGTGTTTAAGCCACTATGTTTTGGGGTCTTTTGTACCAGCAACTCATGCACTTTCTCTAGTGAGACTGAAGAACACTTAGGCTCTATCTTACCAATAAGCCAATCTCTTTAGGGCAGACGAGGAATTTCATGTACCTCTCTTGATAAAGCAGCAATGAGCGAAACACAAGTTAAGTGGAACATTCCCCTGCATGTTATTTTTGGGTTCTGTGGACAGTCTATTAAGTTAAAGGAGGATGAGGAAGGTAGAACATACTGGCCTCATAATCACAAATGCATGGAAAACAAAATCATTTGGGTTGCATCCTTCAGTGCTTGAGAGAGCATGGGTTTGGAGTCAGATATTTCAGGGTTCACATTCTGTCTTATCATTTAATCATTCAAGTCACTACTTTCTCATCTGTAAAATGGTAATTGTGATGCATTTTTATGTACTTGTTGTAGAAATTCAATGAGATACTATTTTTAAAGATCCTGGCACAAGGTCTGGTAGAAATTAGGTGCAAATGAGAGTAAGTTTCCTTCTCATGTCAGGTCTTGTAATTATTGCACCGGGCTGCCTCTGCAAGGCATGCAAGACTGTACATCATGTGGCCCATTTTTACCTCTTCAGCCTCATTGTGGGCCACCTTTCCTTTGTCTGTGACTCTCTTTGACTCTCCCAAGCCCATGGCTAGCTGCTTTTCAGTACTACAACTGCTCCAAGTTCTTACCCAGCTCTGGGTCCTTGCATTCCTTTTCCTTCTACTTGCAACCTCTTCTCATTGTCAAATCTCAGAGAAGCTCTAAGACCATTGCATCTAAAGTTTCTTGCCCATCGTGGTAGGACCCCCAAAGATGTCCACATCCTAATCCTTGGTACCTGTAAATATGTTGGGTGACATAGCAAAGGGAAATTAAGGTAGCAGACGGAATTAAGGTCACTAATCAGCTGACCTTAAAATAGGGAGATTATTTTATAATATTTAGCTGGACCCAATATAATCATAAAGATCCTTAAAAGTGGAAGAGAGGCAGAAGAAGAGTCAGAGGAGGAAGTGTGATGACAAAAACAGGGTCAGAGAGATGCTATGTTGCTGCCTTTGGAGATGGAGGAAGAGGCCACAAGCTGAGGAAATGGATTCTCTTCTAGAGCTGTGAGAAGAAACAGTCCTTCTGACATCTTGATTTTAGCTCAGTAATTTTAATCATGTCAAATTTTAATCATGTTTTTTTTTTTTTAAAGATGACCGGTAAGGGGATCTTAACCCTTGACTTGGTGTTGTCAGCACCACGCTCAGCCAGTGAGCAAACCGGCCATCCCTATGTGGGATCCGAACCCGGGGCCTTGGTGTTATCAGCACCGCACTCTCCCGAGTGAGCCACGGGCCGGCCCTTAATCATGTTTTAAGCCACTAAGTTTGTGATAACTCGTTACACCAGCAGCAGGAAACCAGTACACCCACATACCAGTTCAGTCTCTAACAGTCCAACACATACATCACCTTGTTCATTTCCTTCCTAGCACTCATCGTGAGCCATAATAATTATTTTCTTTCTTTCTTTATCTACTTGAAGACTCCAGTCAAATGTGCCTTTTATGAAGACAGAAATGTCAATCTTATTCACCAGCTCACCTGCTAGAATGTAGGTCATGCAGCACATACTCAATAAATATTTACTGAATGTATGCACAAATGAAAAAATGAATGGAAACTTTGGAACTCATTTTCCTCACCTGCAGGGCTTCTTGTTTCAACAGGGACATTTAGCATTTCTGAGAGTGCACAAGGAGATTGGAGGGTAAAGGTGGCAGCGAACCATGTGACAGAGTGGTAGAAAACGCAGACCAGGAATTGTCGCCACTGGCCAAACCAAGTCCTAACATTCAAGTTCTGTTTGCAAGTGAGGCAGAATGGAGGAGATAAAAACCTAGCCTTTAAAAAAAAAAAAAAAAACAACTCATTTTTCCAGCCTCCTTTAAATCAGCTTTAAATCTTTAGCGACCACCAGGAAGTAAGCTGAATGCTTCCTTTTCTCAGGAAAACTCCTGAGGATGGGACACTCCAAGTTTTTAACTCTCTGCAACAGTTTGACTCATGCACAGTGAGACCTGGCCCTTGGCCGTCACTGGAGTGTGTGTTTGTTTAATTAGGGCGCCGAGTAGAGCCTCATCCGGTGGCAGATGTTGCCATGTGTAATATAATAAATAAAAGTCTTTATAGGACCCAGCAGGCAGTAGAGCCTTCAGTTAGCAGATGGCGAAATATTAAACTAGCAGAGCAATAACTTAACTGCCTGAATCAGCTGGTCCCTGCCCAGACTTGCTCTGACATGAATCAAGTGCATATAGGATGTGTCACTCAGCCTCAGACTCCTACCCCCACCTTCCCTCCCTCCCCTTCCCTGCTAGTACCCTCTCTCCTTGGCATTCCATTATTGAATTCAGTTTCCTGGGGAGTGAAATCTTGTAACCCCATTAGCTGGTTGATGAGAGGCGCTTGCTGGGCTAGACTGCAGGGTTCCTTTATGGAGGAAGAAAACGCAATAGTCTGTGGGTGTCCTCCAGTGCTGGCTCCAAATTAGCCAGTTGGGGTGTTACCTGGCCCCTGGGCCCTCCTGGTGCAGGAGTACGATCCACTTGGCTCCAGGAATCCTCTTCGTTTAGGACTGGAAGGATGACTAAATTAGCCCAGTGGAGGAAAAAACAGGCCTTTTTGGTCTGAAAAAGTAGAGCCTGAGAAAGGATTGACTGGCATCTATAAAACTGCTCAGGGGGTGAGAGAGGGGCATTGAACTTGTTTACCAAATGCTGGATTATACTACTGAGGCCGACGGAGGCTCACTACATGCCAGGACCCTGGATGAGGGCTTTGCAGACACAAATCCATTCCATCTTCACCGTAACCCCGTAAGGCACTAACAACAAACCCTTCTAGCATTTCCTGTGTCCCAGGCACTGTTCTTTTTTTTTTTTTTTTTGTCTTTTTGTCCTTTTTCGTGACCGGCAACGGATCGCAACCCTCAGTGTCGCGCCCGTACCGGACCGGGACCGGGACCGGCAACGGGATCGCAACCCTTGGTGTTGCCCCCGCTCCTCGCTCAGCCAGTGAGCGGCCGGTCTGTATGTGGGATCCGAACCCTCAGCGGGAGCGTCACCGTGCTTCCCAAGCGGCTCACTGTAGCAGTGCGCCACCAGGCTGGCCCCCCAGGCACTGTTCTAAGAGCTTTATGTATGTTAACTCACTTAACCCTCCTAACATTAAACATTATTATTATTATTTTTTTGATTGTGGTAAAATATATATAACATAAGATGTGCCATGTTAACCATACAATTCTGTGGAATTAATTACATTCACAGTGCTGTGTAACCATCACATCTATCTAGTTCCAAAACATTTTCATTATCTTAAACCTAAACTCTGTGCCCATGAAGCAATAACTTCTCATTATTTCTTCCCCCTGTTTCTGGTAACCCTTAATCTACTTCTGTCTCTGAAAAAATTTTTTCTTTTTAATTTGTTTTTTCTTAATTGACCCATGATAATTGTATATATTTATGGAGTACAATGTGATATTTGGGTACATTTATACACTGTGCAGTGATCATATCAGGGTATCAGCATATCCATCATGGCAAGCATTTGTCATTTCTTTGTGCTGGTAACTTTCAAATTCCTGTCTACTAGCTATTTGAAATTATACAATAAATTATTGTTAACTGTAGTCTTCCTACAGGGCTATAGAACGCTAGAACTTGTTTTTCCTGTCTAACTTTCATTTCATATCCACTGACAACTCTCTCCTTATCTGCCCCCTTACCAGTCTCTATAACCACTATTCTACTCTCTCCTTCTATGGGATCAACTTTTTTAGCTTCCACATATGAGTGAGGACGTGTGGTATTTCTCTTTCTGTGTCTGGCTTATTTCACTTAACGTAATTTTCTCCAGCTCATCCTTGTTGCTACAAATGTCAGAATTTCATTTTTTTTAAAGTTTTTTTATGGCTGAGTAGTATTGCATTTTTTGTATATACCTGAGTATCTTTTTCTTATGAGTATTGGCTACTTGAAGGGCTTTGTAAAAATATGTATTTTTTGTTGCTATAACTGAATACCTGAGACTGGGTAATTTCTTAAAAAATGAAATTTATTTCTTACAGTTCTGAAGGCTAGAAAGTTCAGGAGCACGGTGCTGCTGTCTGGTGTGGGCCTTGTGTCTGCATCATAACGTGGCATGCCAGCTCAGGTCTCTTCTCTTCTTCTTATAAAGCCACCAGTCCTATCATGAGGCCCCCACCCTAATGACCGTATCTAATCCTAATGACTTCCCAAAGGCCTCATCTCTAAATACTATCGACATATAAATTTGGGAATTACGTTTCCCAACACATGAAATTTGGAAAACACATTCAAACCATAGCACAATTGCAGGATGTTAGAGTTTTCTGAGCCAATTTGTGAGCTGAGGCAAACAAAAGGCCTGTCCAGATCACAATGTTAGGTTTCCACCACCCTCTTCTACATTAACTTTTGTGGGGAAAATGACAATCAAGACTGTTCTTGCCATCGCAGTCAGGGGAGTGAGGGTTCGAGGAAGTCCTCAGAGTCAGGCTTCAGAATGTCCTCTGATTCCTGCCCTGTAGGGAGTGTTGGAGAGTCCTTGACCTGAACGAGGGCTGACTGTTGCTGCTCTTTTCAACCCTTTGACATTCTAGTGCCTGGAATCTTTCAATCTAGTTTTCTCTATGTCCTGCATTGTCAGACCCCCTGGATCTGTAAGATTTGTTGACCCCAGAGCTAATGGGACAAACACTCTGGGTCCCATGGACTCCCAGCCTGGATTTCTCCGTAGCCCGTCTTGTGACCTCTAAGCCCTATTTGAGAAGGAGTCATAAGTCCAGGAGGCTGAGGTGGGCTGCAAATGTGCCCCCTAGTTTACAAAACCACAGAGTCATAGATATCAGAGTTGTTTAATTAGCTTACCCTCATTTTCTTTCAAATTCATTGTCCCTGTTTAAAAAACATACTTTTTTTTTTTAAAAAACTTGTTGCAATAGTAATACATGCTTAACGTATAATATGAAGTAGATGCAGAAAAATATAAATGATGAAATGACAGCCACCATAATCCCATAACCCAAAGACGGCCATTAACATTGGGTATAGTTATTCTTTATAGTTGTTCATACAGATGTTCACAACACACACACATGCTTCTCTACATGAAACGTTTGTGTAATCGAAATTATGCTGAATATATAATTTTGCATTCCAATTTTCCACCCTCATAAAATCAGTAGCAATTTCTCACATCATTAAACTTCTTCGTAAAAATTTATAGATATGGTAAAACATCTCAAAATAATATTAAAAAGAAAAAAAGAGCAGGATTCAAATTCATATGTTTGGTTTGGTTTCAGCCATGTTAGATATATACACATGAGCACATGAATGCCCACACACTAAAAAAGTACCGCACAGAATGGAAAGACATCCTACGAAACGTTAATAGGGGTTATCTTTGGGGGGTGAATTTTATTTTCTTCTTGGCGTATTTTCCACATTTTCAATAATGAATTTTTCTTATGAGACTGTTTCACATGGCAACATAATATTACAAGGTATAATGCACCATTGTTTATTTAATTATTGCCCTATTGAGGGACTTTGGGTAGTTTCTAACTTTTTACAATGATAAATAATGCTGCATTAAATATTCATTTATTTGTTTAACAAATATTTAAGAATCTATGATGCAACATGTATCTTGGTGTACATATCTGTTTGTTATGCAACTCCTATCACTTTATCAATGATAAATAATGCTGCATTAAATATTCATTTATTTGTTTAACAAATATTTAAGAATCTACGATGCACCATGTATCTTGGTGTACATATCTGTTTGTTATGCAACTCCTATCACTTTATGTATGTGGAAACTGAAGAGCAAAGAAATCACTAAGTTAGTTGGGGGCATAGATGGGTCTGTGCATTCAGGTCTTTCAATTCTGAGCCTTGTTCTTTGCCAGACTGCCTCCTTAAACCTCTAGCCTCTCTTTGGCAGAATGGTGGCAAATTGGGGGGTTCACTTCGGGTGTACTGAGTCACATATCTCCTTGAATAGTGTGTGGTGCAGTACCTACCTGACTCCCACTTTACTACCTGGAGTCTCCTTCTTGCAGACTCACTGGCTCTTGAGCCAATGGGCATGTACTCTTATTCCACTCATACTTGTTTTTGTGGGAAGGCGTCCTCCCTCTGGTTGGCTACTATACTGTCAATCTGATTAAGATGGTTCTTGCTTTCCAACTTGGTGCCATTTGAGATGACACATTTGAAGCCTGACTCGAATGTCTCCTCCTCTCTGAAGTTTTCTAGATGCCCTCAGACAAAGCTCACAACACTCTCTGTGCTTCCTTAGTACTTTATCTCCTCATTAAAAAAACATAGATCATCATTCCATGGCTGTTTACGCATACATTTTTCTCATCTAATAGATTATTAGCTCTTTAAGGTCAGGGACCACATGGTACCCACATCAGTACCCTGTCCGTCTGCTTCTGTTTCTCCGTCTAGCCTCGTCTCTTTATCTCCACTCCTACTACTCAAGTCCACAACATCCACCACCTCCCACCTGGAACACTGAACCAGTGTTCTAACGGGACTCCCTTACAATCCATTTTCCACACGGCAATGAAAGAGATCATTTGAAATCACAGATCAACATGATCTGGCCCCTGCCTACCGCTCTGACATTGCCCCAGTAAACGCTCCCCTTTACTCACTCCACTCCACTCTCTGATCCGCAAAAATCACTTTTTAAAATCACATCATTGTGTGTGATTGTTTGGATGATTGCCTAGCAAATGTTCACTCCCTTTCCCCTCCAATTGTGGGTGAAGTTTACTTCCTTACACCTTAATTTTGGGTTTGATCATATGACTTGTTTGGGCCAATAGGATATTAGTGGGTATGACACGAAATGGGATAGAGTTGTTGGGCTTGCCTGTTTCATTTCTGTCATGGCCACGAGAGCAACATGTCTTGGGTAACATACTGGTCCTGGAAGAACAAGAGATGGACAGCACAGACCTGAACAGAGGTGATGGCCTGGAGCCAACCACAGCCTAGATCAGCCAAACTCAAGCCGAACCATAGATGTGTGAATGAGATATAAATGCGTTGTTGTAAGACATTGGTGCGTGCTACACAGCACTACCATGCATCCTTTTTACTTTCTTTACAGCCATTATTTTGAAATTTTTATCTTTTCTCATTAGGATATAGGATATGAAAAAAGACACATTGTCTATTTTGTTCACTCTATAATTCTAGCTATATATATAATCTCTGGTAAATACTTATTGAATGACTGAATGCCTCCAGAATACTTAGCACAATACCTGTACCCAATCAATATTAGCTGAATGGAATTGTTGAACCATCCAAATCAGTTCATGTCGTGTCCTAACAAGTATACCTTTAAACTCAAGTTGCCACATGGGCCAGAATTGGTTAGTGGTGACACTTCTATCCCCTTTCCTGCTCTCTCTGATCACATAAAAGATCCTCCTTGTAAGAATACTCACGCTGAAAACAGATGATGTGTCAGCTTGGTAATTTAAACCATGAATCTGCACTTGCTTAAAGATGAACTTGTTTGGAAGAAAAATGAGAAAAATGCTTGTGACCATCTAACAGAGCCCCTGATAAGTGCATCAATTTTGGTTCTTAGCCGATCCAGCACATAATAAGAGAAAACTGCTGAGGTCAGCAGCAGAGAAAAGCCACACTTCTTATTTTCACAAACACAGTTTTGGGGATGGTAATCATATCTATTAACAAGGGTGACACCACTGTGGGCCTGGCAGAAAAATGAGCTCTCCCACATTGCAAAATGAGCAAAGTGGAGATCGATAAATCATAAAATTAGTTGAGACATCATCTATCTCTTGTGGTTTTCCCTTTATTCCTGCCACGGTCCCTGAGGGCACTAATTCATTTATTGCATTTTATCATTGGGACAACACGTCAAGGTTTGGAGGCTGCATTCAGTTAGGGGAACAGGGGCGATAATGTGTGTCATTAATTAGGCAGGTTTGGGAGGTTCCATCCAAACTCTGGTCTCAACTGACTTCCATAAATTGAGTTTTAGGACTGCTTCTGTGCCTTGTATTATTTCATCAAAAAGGAGTGTTATTGAAATATGCCCTGAGAGGGAGAGAGAGTGGGACATGTCTGCTCACTCTGAAGAAGCAATAAATTTAGAGAGAAACCAGGTGATAAGACAGATGCAATCTGGGTTGTCTAAAGATTCTTTCTGTTATCTGCATGTAATTGTAGAGGATGTGGGACACAAAGCTTGCAGCACAAATATGTGTCATCTGTTGGCTATGCTCTTGAATCATTAAACAGATTTTAAAAAATTTTTATTTTGTTGTGGTAACACTTAACGTGAGATCTACCCTCTTAATATTTTAGTGCACAACACATATTATTGATTATTGCTACATTTTGTCAGTAATCTCTAGAACTTATTCATCTTGCCTGACTGAAACTTTATGCCCATTGATTTACTCCCCATTTTCCCCTCCCCTAACCCCCCAGCAGCCACCACTCCACTCTTTGATTCTATGAATTTGACTATTTTTGACACCTCCGTGGAATTATGCAGTATTTGTCTTTGTGTGATTAACTTATTTCACTTAACGTAATGTCCTCAGAGTTCAATCGGTGTTCTCACATACTGCAGAATTTCCTTCTTTTTTAAGGCTTAATAATATTTTATTGTATTTAAATGTATTTTCTTTACCTGCTTATATGTTGGTGGACATTTATGTTGTTTCCACATCTTGGCTATTGTGAATAGTGCTATAATGTACATGGGAGCACTAATATTTCTTTGGGATACTGACTTCAATTCTTTTGCATAAATATCCAGAAATGGATTGCTGTATCATATGTTAGTTCTATGTTTATTTTTTGAGGAATTTCTATACTGTTTTCCTTAATGGCTGTACCATTTTGCATTCCCACCAACAGTGTGCAAGAGTTTCAACTTCTTCACATCCTTGTCAGCACTTCTTATCTTTTGTTTTTTTTGATAATAACCATCTTGACAGATGTGAGCTGATATTTCATTGTTATTTTGATTTGCATTTAGTGATGTTAGCAATTAATGTTATTGAGCATTTTTTTCCACATACTTGTTGGCTTAACTAAGAAGGTGAAAGACTTGTATATTGAAAACTACAAAATATTGATTAAAAAAATGAAAAAAGACATAAACAAATGGGAAGACATCCCATATTCATGGATTGGAAGACTTAATATTGCCAAAATGTCCACACTATCCAAAGCAATCTATACATTCAATGCAATCCTTATCAAAATCTGAATGGCATTTTTCACAGAAATAATAGAAAAAACAATCCTGAAATTTTCATTAAACCACAGAAGACCACAAATAGCCAAATCAATCTTGAGAAAGAAGAATGAAGCTGGAAGTACCCACACTTCCTGATTTCAAAATATATTGCAAAGCTACAGTAATCAAAGCAGTGTGATACTGCATAAAGACAGACATAGACCAATGAACAGAATAGAGATTCCAGAAATAAATATATGTATATACAGTCAACAGATTTTTGACATGGGGGCCAAGAATATGCAATGGGGAAATGATAGCTTCTTTAACAAACAGTGTTCGGAAAACTAGATAACTGCATGCAAAAGGAAAAAATTGGATCCTTATCCAACACCATACACAGAAATCAACTCAAAGTGGATTGATGATTTAAATGTAAGATCTAAAACTGTGAAACTCCTAGAAGAAAATATAGGAGAAAAGCTTCATGACATTAGTCTTGGCAATGATTTCATGGATATGACACCCAAAGCAGAGGCAACAAAAACAAATATAAACAGGTGGGACTACATCAAACTAAAAAAGTGTCTACAAAGCAAAATAAACAATCAACAGAGTAAAAAGGCAACCTGTAAAATGACAGAATATATTTGCCAACCATATATTTGATAAGGGGTTAATTTCCAAAATATATAGGGAATTCCTATGACTTAATAGCAAAAACAAACAAACAAACAAACAAACAACCTGATTAAAAAATGTGCTAAGGACTTGAATAGACATATCTCTAAAGAAAACATTAAAAGGGTTCTAAAATCATGATGTGTTTTTCATTTTATATGTGTATTTAATGTAGGCTTATTATTATAATATCAAAAGCATTCTAGAACCAAGGAAACATAGTACTTATTAGACTTGGTGTTGTTGCTTTGCCTCCCACAGATTTGTCACCATTTTTCCCCTGGGTGATGGAGCCACCAAAGATTACTCAAAGCCCATCTCTTCTGAGCAGTGAGAAGCCTCAGAAAGTGATTAAGCTCCCATTGCCCTCAACAGTGAGGTGTTTCTTCCATTTGGGAAATTAACCACAAATTGGGGTTCTCTTCCTGCATTTATTCTCCAGACCAAGAAGTTACAGAACAGACCTAGGTGGGGTTTTGCTAAGTACAGTTTAACAAGTTTAACAATAGAAGCTGGTAACATTCAGTAAGTCAAGTCAGATGACATTCTGTTAGGCAAAAAGTGATCCACTAACAAAGGCTTGATTTAGCAAACATTCCTTTTCCCTCCAGCACCAGCAGCTTTTTAGTAACTTTACATATCAATTAGTAACTTGCCTGTCTTTGAACCAGCAGCCTTGCTATGTTTCAATTCTTATCTTGCAACAGAGACTCGGTAGCCTGGGGAAAAATTCCTGTCCTTTGTAAGGCCAATATTGTAAACTGCAAGGCTTTGGAAAACCAGGCCCTGTGAGTTACATTTGCTTTATAGTATATTCCACAGGTGTTTCAGTTTTCAATTGCTGCATATTAAATAACCCCAAAACTTAGTGTCTTAAGACTAACTTATTTTTGCTATAATTCTGTGGGTTGGCTAGGCTCATCTGGCAACACTTCTGCTTTGTGCCGGATAAGTTCCTGGATGGCCTTGGCCAACCCAGCTCTTCCCCCTTTCTCACTTGTGGTTCTCAAGAATAACTGAAGATGTGCTGGGAATGCACTGTCCTGAGAAAAGGAGAAGCTGGTCAGAACAGCCTGGACTCTGTTCCTGTCCCTTCTAGAACAGGATGTCCTGCAACACTTTCACCCAGCAATTCCAATTGCCCCTGGGTCTAAAACCTTCAGCTCCAGCACGATGTAGGGCACACGCCGACAAGTCTCCATTCACCCTGGGAAGCTTTCCTGAGCACTGGAGACTGTCTCACTATGAATGCTAGGCTTCTATTGTTCCTTGTTGTCTATCAGTAGGTATCTGTAAGTAATAAAGTTGCTTTGCTTAACTTGTGTGAGTGTTCTGTCTCACCAGACTCATGCAAGTGGACTGATACCAGGGCATGGTGTTGGTGAGGTGTTTAGAGTTCTTCCCTGGGATTGATAACATTGCACAGTGAACCTGCTTCACATTCTATGTGGTGTTAGAAAGGGCTGCAGTCTTTGGGAGCTCAGCTTGGCTGGAGCATGCAACATGGCTGGCTGGTTGGTGTTAGCTGTTGATGGGGAGCTCAACCTGAGTGCCTCAGTTTTCCTCCATGTGTCTTCTCTGTGTGGCTTGGGCTTTTCCCAGCATGGTGGTAGGAAGTGAAAGTTGCCAGTCCTCTTCAAAAGACCTTACACGTCACTTTCTTCATATTCTATTGCTTGTAGATGGTCACAGGGCCAGGCCAACCTAAAACAGAGGGGAAATAAGCTCCATTTCATGTGAAAAATGGCATGTGTGTTGGGGGACATCTTTGGAAATTAGGTCCCCAGTGAACTCTGGTGTGAAATCTAATATAAACTCTCCTTTGCCGTGGTCCTTCTGTGCAGCAAAATAATGCCTATCCTTTCTTTGTGCAGAGAAGCTGGGCTTGGCTAAGCAAGCAGGAATTTTTTTCCTAGAAGGGTGTATTAGTCCATTTATATTGTTTATTAAAAAATACCTGAAACTAGGTGATTTATAAAGAAAAATGATATTTATTGTGTACAGTTTCTGAGGCTGGGAAGTCCAAAGTCTATCTGGTGACAGAAACAGTGACCCAAGGGTCTCACATTGCAAGATGGTGGAAGCAGAGAGAGAGAGAGAGAGACTCTCCTCTTTTAAAGTGCTTAGAACCAAGCCCCTGACCACCATTTTTAACCCATTCACTACTGCACCATCCTACAATCCAATCACCACTTTAAGGCTCCACCTTTCAATTACCATAACAGGATTTCCCACCCTCTTAACAGTCACAGTGGGGGCTAAGTTTCTAATACATAAAACTTGGGGGACATGACTCAAGCTTCAATGAGCTTTGGGGGGACATAATTCAATCCACTACAAAGGGAAAGGGCTCCCTCCTCCCCTCTGAGGAGGGGAGTGGTCAGTGGTTTCCAAAAGATTCTATCAAGCCCCTCCTGTCCCTTGATGTTCATGGGATAACACATCACCAACTTTTCATCTGCCCCGCCAGCCCCAGTATATTTCCCTGAGACTCCCATCTCAGTAAATGCCACCCCACCACCCACTCAGTTGCTCAAGTTTTTAAATTTGGAATCATCCTTGCCATTTTTCTTTCTCCCACATCTGATTTATCTGCAAACGGCTAGGAAACATCTGCAAGTCTTCTATCCACATGTGCCCATCTTCAGCACTACCCCCTTCATCCAAGCCACCATCCCCTCTCCCTTGGACTATTTTAGTAGTCTTTGTAATTGATCCCCCTGCTTTACCTCCTGCCTTATTCAGTGTATTCTTCATACTGAAACAAGAATGATCTCTAGACTAAACATAATTAGATGATGTCACTACCCACCCCGACCCTGCCCAGCTCTCCAGAGGCTATGCATTGTACTCGGAAAAAAACCCAAATCTCTTGCCATGGTCTACAAAGGCCTTTATGGCCTGCCCCCTGCCTACCTGTCTTAGCACTCATCTAGTGCTATCTTGCCACACTGGCCTTCTTTCTTCTCCATGGCCATTTGTACCTCAGTGCCTTTGCACCTGCTGTTTACTCTGAAAAAAAGCTAGGCTCTGGGGATGTTTCAGTGACAGTCCCTGCTCTCATGGAGCTTTCAGAGAGGGGAAAACAGTGAACAAGTTGACATATGAATAAATGCCGAGAGGTAGTGAGCAGTATGAAGATCAATAAAGTGAGGTGTGGGGATGGAGAGTGATAGAGGGGGGTGCCTTGATTCTGATAGGGTGGTGAGGAAAGTTCTCTCTGATGAGGTGGCTTTAAGCAAACACCCAAATAAACCAAGAGGGTGAGCCATGTAGGTATCTGGGGCAGAGGAAGGAAATGTTTCAAAGGCTCCAAGATGGGCAAATACCTGCAGGGCTTAGAAGTGGTGGCTAAAATCACAAAACATGCAACAATAGAAGTCTTGTAATTAAATACAAAGGTCATACAGCTGACGCAGTTGATATGGGTTGAGTGTTTGTCCCCCGCAAAACTCATGTCAAAGACCGAGCCACAATGTGGCTGCGTTGAGAGAATGGGCTTTTAAGAGGAGATTGGATTGTGAGGACTATGCTGTCACAAATGGATCAATCCATTCATGGAGTAATAGGTTAGTGGTTTTGTGGGTTGTCATGGGTGTAGACTGGTGGCTTTATAAGGAGAGCACATAAAAACTCTGCGGCCATTCTTGCCATGTGATTGCATGCATCTCCATGGGAGATGTGCTCCTGGACCTTGGACTTCCCAGCCTCCAAAATGGTAAGAAATAAATTTTGTTTTCTTATAAATTACCCAGTTTCAGGTATTCTGTTATAAACAACAGTAAAAGAACTAATACAGCAGGGGTGAGTTTTTTTGTGGGGGGTTTATGCAAAGAAGTATTTTATATTTAGAGAAAAACCCTGAGATATGTGTGCTCAAAGGAAATATTTGTTGAATTGGATGGAAAGGACCTGTCCCCAGCTTTCATTCTGCTCTGCCAGGCTGCCTCTCAGTTCAGGTTTAATGCATGAGGCTTTGCCAACTTGATTTCCCTGTAAGAGCTGGTGCCTGATATGAGGGCAGAGTGCCAGCCCTGCTGATAATGAAATCTTCACATCCCTGTTGGCACTTCTAAAAAGGATGGAAGAGGAACCTTGAGTTTTCATTCTGATCTTTTATTCTTGTTTTGTCACCCCTGAGAAGATCAGTTAGAAAGCTTGTTGGATCTGAATTTGAATTTCACCATGATTTTTACTGCTGTGGAATTTTGGTGAGAGCTGCTCAAACCTGAGCTCAAAGGGGACCTGTGGTGATGGTGCTTAGATTTGGGTTACTGGTATTGTGGTTCTTTCCTTTTGGTTTTCAAATTTTGTTTATTTTTGTATACACAACACATTTACATCATTCTAAAGTAAGAACTGAAATATAAAGGTGTTCTCAGAGCAGGTGCAGGATGAATAGTTGCCCATCACCAGTATTGTTTGGAATTGCTAGTACATAGTGATAATAAAAACAGACAACCTTTAGTTGCTTTTAAAACAATTTTACATGTGTATTCATTCATTTGCCATTCAGCATGTCTTATATATTTTTTAAAATAAACTTTTTATTTTGGAATTATCTTAGATTTACAAAAAAGTTGCAAAGATAACACAGAATTCCTGTATTTACCCTCCATCCAGCTTCCCCATGTATTAGCATTTTATATCACCATGGTACTCATACATTTGTCAAAACTAAGAAATTAACGTTGATGCAATGCTATTAACTAAATTATGGACATTATTCAGATTTCAGAAGTTTTTCTACTAATGCTTTTTTTTTTTTTTAAACCCAGGATCCAATCCAGATGCACCCTTGCTCTTAGTCATTGGTTTTATTATTACTTTTTCAGTTCTCTACAGACAATGAGCCTACTGATTGCTCCTGGCAGGGCAGACTACTCCCACACTCCCCCTTTCGTGATACTTCCCCACTTTTCAGTTTCAGAGATGTCTCATTTTCATTCCTATCACCCTACTCTTCTCTCCCCACCCAAGGGAACCATTTTCTGCTAGCTTATCCTTCCCGTGTTTCATTTTGCTTATATAGACAAATATATATATATATATATATATATATATATATATATTTTTT
>NW_007728313.1:74328-95871 GCF_000696425.1 Galeopterus variegatus
TTTAAAAGATGACCGGTAAGGGGATCTCAACCCTTGACTTGGTGTTGTCAGCACCACGCTCACCCAGTGAGCTAACCGGCCATCCCTATATGGGATCCGAACCCGTGGCCTTGGTGTTATCAGCACCGCACTCTCCCGAGTGAGCCACGGGCCGGCCCCAAATATATATTTTTATACCTTTTACTTTCTTCTACAAAACTGTGTACTCTTTTCTGAAGCTTGCTAATTTTAATTGAGAGATATAAACTGTAGATTCCTCCATACTAGGGATGTAGAAATCTTCCTCATTCTTTTGGTATGATTTCATAGTACTCTACAGTGTGGATCTATGATGGTTATTCAACCATTCCCCTATTCATGGACATTTGGGTTGTTTCTACTCTTTGGGTTTATGATATTGCAATGAATCAGTTGCCATTTTCTTAGGGAAAAAGATGAGGCTGAGAGGGAGAAAAGTGATGTTCATTTATAAATTATGGATAGTTCCATAAAGAATGGGACTGAAGTGCCTTTTCTATGGCAACTCGGGTACCCGGAGCACTTATCTTTCCTCTTCCCTAAGGGATTATCTTTTGTGATGGCCTTGATTGGGAGGTAGGCTTTGAAGACCTTGTCCTTGGTGATAACCAAGGGATTCTGTAGATGAGGCCTCAAGATTTGAACTTGCTATTGCTTTGCAACAATTGCTGGAGGAAAAAAAAAATATGCCAGCTCAGGAAATGGACTTCAGTCAATAAGGCCTTCAGAGCAAATATTCTCTTGGAATAATTTATTAACTCCCTGCAGACCTTGTGGTCAGGCACAATTAGAGTCTTCTCCCGCAGAGGCTGCGTGCCATTTAACAAGCTGGGGATACCACCTGCAACGTGGTATTGAGGAGGCCCAGGGGACGTCTGCGAATTGAGGCGGGTAAAGGTAGAATTGAGAAAACAGCTTGATGTAGAGAAAAGAGCCAGGAATGTGCAGGTAGCAGACCTGGGTTCAAATCCTTACTCTGCTAGTTTTTTAGCTGGGGTCCTTTGGACAGGTTACTTTACCTCTCTGAGCCTCAGTTTTGTCAGCTGTTAGATAGGTGTAAGGATTGTTGTGAGGTTTAAATGAGCTAAAATATGTAATGCACTTAGCACAAAGTATATATTAAATGACAGTAATTAGCTTGGGGAGATGTTTCAACTCCATGGGGTACAAAAATGAAAGTTTTATTTTATTTTTTCTATTGTATTATGAGCTGTGTGTTAAATCTCTCTACAACACTGAGTGGCAGGCAGTTCCTTTAACTTTCTGACCACTTTTTGCTATTACAAAACTCAGTTCAGTCCAGTTTAAACCCCCAAGTTCAGGTCCAATTAAAAGTTCTGTCCTTTGCCCATGGCCTGAATCTGAAGAGGTGGGGGGCATGTTTAACTCTTTATGCAGCTCCCATCCCTCTCCTGTGTGTTGAGATGGGGAGGAGGGAGAAGGAAAGGGGGTAGGATATCTCCAACAAGGCCTAGGAATTTGATTTTTGGAGGCACCTTTGATGATTCTGATGCAGAAAGACCTGGACTCACTTCAGTCCCTGAGTGGGTTATTTAATTTTGTTTTAGAATGTCAGTAGAGGCCATGGTGATCTACTGAGGCATCGTCATTAGGAGTGTGACAGAGTTATGTGTGTAGATGATGCCTGCCTTAGGACAGGGTTCTCAATCTTGGCTTGTACGATGGCATCACATGGGCAGCCTAGAACCATGACCTATGTCAGGGTCTCCCTCAGATTAGTTGTATCTAAATCTCAGGGTGGAGCCCTGGAAACAGTATTTTATTTTTGCTGATTCTTACTTAATTAAACATATGGCCATTCATAGATTCATTCATCAGCACTTATTTATTCAGTACTGTTTTGTGCCCAGCATTTTTCAAGATATAAAAGTGAATAATCCATAGACTCTACCATCATTAAGGTTATCTTTATTGTAGTATTGGTAGACAATAAGCAAATAAACAAATATTAAGTAAATATATTTATGAAGAAATATATGAATATAGAAGAGTCTGGAAATGATGTGAATAGGGGATTTCTTTTAAAAAATATAACAGCTTTATTCAGATATATAATTCACCCATTTAAAGTGTACAACCAAAAGTTTTTAGTATATTCACAGAATTTCACAACCATCACCACAGTCAAATTTGAATATTTTCATCACCCCTAAAAGAAACCCAGTACCCACCACCAGGAACTCCTCATTTCCTCCCATCTCCCCTTCCCCAGTCCTGAGCAACCACTAATCTGCTTCTATGGATTTGCCTATACTGGCCATTTCACATAAGTGGAATTATACATTATGTGGTTCTTTACGACTGGCTTTTTTCACTTAGCATGGTGTTTTTAAGGTCCATCTATACTGTGGTGTGTATCCTTGTCGTTGCTAAATATTCCATGGCACGGATATGATGTCAGAGGTTAAGTTTGGGGGGCCCGATCGACAGCCTCAACCTACCCAGTCCTCTTACCAGGTTCTTGACTCCACTGAAAGAAAGAATTCAAGTCTAACACAAAAGCAAGAAAAACATACTTAAAGTTCAGTACATAGTGCAGGCTGGCTCAAGAGAATGAGCAGCAGCCTGCTGAAAGTAAGTGAGATACGAAGTCAAGAATACACACCTCAGCCAGTGGGTTGCCTCCAGGAAAGTGAGCAGCAACCCCACCTTCAGCTGGCATTTGGCTTTTATAGTTTGTCTATTCAGTGAATATTCACTTAAGGGGGTGGCTCCCAGTTATGTAACATTTAGTCTTGCACATGTTCAGCCAGTCCCTTCCTGGAGCATTTTCATGGGTCAGACCCTACCACATGCACCAGGCATATACAAGAATGTTCTGTGCTCTCTATTGAGCATGCTCAGCCACTGGACTTGCATAAGTCAGCCCCCTGTGGTCTCATTTTAGCACCCCCTGTGGGTGCTAAAAATAGGTCTCACTGGCAACAGTAACTTTTCTCCAGGGGAGAACTCAGAGGAGGGGGCCTGAGACCTCAGGAAGTGGCTGGAAACCCAGAGGCTGTCCTGAAACCTGAGCCCAGGGAAACTGAACGCCTCCTGTATCAGATAGAACACATTTTGTTTATCTATTCACCAGCTGATGAACACTTGGGTTTTTTCTGCTTTTTGGATTTTATGAATAATGCTATTATGAACATTTGTGTATAAGTTTTAGTGTGGACATATGTTTTTAATTCTCTTAGGTACATACCTAGGAGTGGAATTGCTGGATCATATGGTAACTCTATGTTTAACTTTTTGAGGAACTGCCAGCTTTGTATTCCAAAGTGACTGCACCGTTTTACAATCTCACCCATAGTATATGAAGATTCCAATTTCTCCATATGGTCACCAACATACTTTTTTTTTATAGCCATCCTAAGGGGTGTAAACTAGTATCTCGTGGTGGTTTGGATTTGCATTTCCCTGATGGCTAATGGTGTTGAGCATCTTTTCATGGCTTGTTGGTGGAAAGCTTCCTCAGGTTATTATAATGTTTAGGCAGAGTGGAAAATTCTCTCTGCATTTAGAAAAAGCAGAGATTCTTGTGGGTTAATGTCATTCGGAAAAGCTTCCTGCAGGAAGGTATGCAGCCTCGAGGGGTTAGACTTGCAGCTGGACCCTGAAAGGGTAAGATCCCCTGGGAGCTCCTGCAAAATTGATCAGAGGGAGAAGAGCTGGAAAGCAGGGAGCCCAGATAGAAGTCCTTTTCAGGCCTCCAGGTGTGAAGTGAAGGGGGTCTTCACTGGGGAGAGGACAGTGGCAATGTGCAGGGCTCATGACAAGTTCGAGTAGAGCAGACTTCAGGCTCCTGAAGTACTGGGGGCAGGGCGGAGGGTAGAGAGGGGGAGAAAGTGTCAGCTTTTCAATTTGTTCCATTTTAGTGGCAGAAGTGGGGAAACCATTTTGGGAAAAAAGATGAGGATGGGTTAGATCTGGAATAGGATCAGAGAAGCATGAATAGCATAAGCCCAGGGTACCTCCTCTTATCTTTCCTGAGCCTCCCTTGGCTTGTATGTAAATGGTGTGTGTGTGTGTGTGTGTGGCGTGTGACAATCCTCTATCACAAGGCGCATGTCGGGGTTAGGGATGTAATTGACACAGCCTGGAAAACTATATTGACACACCTCTGTCCACACTTCTAACTCATTACCTTATGTTATCATTTACATTTGGCTCTCACTAAGAGATTGTCTTATTTATTTTTATAACCGTCTCACGTATTTGCTTAACCTCACGGCCTATGACAGGGTCAGATTTAGTTTCCTATCTTTCCCCTCATTAGCAGCTGAGCACTCACCACGTGCCGGTGGTCGTAGACATGTGTTATGCTATGTATGGGTCATGTATGTAAGTTCCGTATGTTATTGTATGGGTTGGGTTACATCCGCTACCAACAGCCCTGTGAGGCTCCCATCCTCGTTTTACAAACGAGGCCCTGCAGAGTTACTTGTCTGTGGGCTGAGTCAATTTGTGGTGTGGTGGGGGAAGAAAATAAAAGTTTATTGGCTGCATGTTTTTTTTTTAACCCCCAGATTATGCAGTTCTTATTTAATCCTCCAATCACCTAGTAAGGTGGGCACAGTGATTCCCATTTGGCAGATAAGGAAACTAATTGCCCAAGACCCCACAGTTCGTGAAGCGGCAGGGTCTGACTTCAAAGCCTTTGACTCCCACCTCTCCTGAGACCTTCCTGCCATGGAAGAAGAGATCATGGAGGGGAAAGGTCCACAAGGATGGGAGGCAGAGTTCAAGGGTGGCAGCCCGCAGTGCCACCTTCTGCTCCTAGATGGCGCTTAAGGCTCAGCTTCCAGGACACACAGGGATTCCCACCCAGCTCTGGTGAACAGGCTACTGCTTTTATGCAACAATTTATTTTAAGGAAAGGAAGAGATTCTTTCATTTTTTTTCCTTCGGTTATTGTTTTGTTTTGCTTTAATTTCTGCTTGCAAAGGCAATGTACTGCCTCTAAGCCTCTGCACTAGCAGCCTAACATTCTGGCAAAACCCTGGGGAGGGGACCAGCAGGGTAAGACATTTCAAGTAAAAAAATAAAGTGAAATGGCTCCATTGTAAAGAACCCCCTCTTGACCCTTTAATCAAAGTTGGCATGGTTTGTAGATGTCAGCAAATTTCCCCACCCTGGAAAGTGGGACCTTTGTCAGTCAGAAGAAAGAATATTGTCAGGGGTGGAAAGAGTTTGTCATTTGGTGTCTGACCCTCATTTTGTGAATCCAGAAACGGATGGCTGAGTCATGGGTCTGAATTCAAGACTTTGGGTACAATTTGGCTCACCCATCCTCCTCTTCTCTTTATTTAAAAAAGCAAATAAAGTTTAATTATTTGTTGCCTAGACTGGGGTTTGGGTGTACAGTGGGAGGGGTGGTGCTTTGGAGCTTCCTCTCCCATCTGAGGAGGCGACTGTCATGCAGCTCCAGCTGTGGGGAGATGCTGTATTGCCTAACTTATTTTTTTTGCTAGATTTTTAACAAAGCAAGACATCTGGATTCTCATGTGAAATTTCCTAATATTTAATGGTTGTCAATTAAGTTAAAACAGCAACAATGACAACAATGAAAGAACTAATCAGAAGATCACTAGGCGCCTTAGACAGCTGTGAAGGAGATCGTGGGTTCCTGGGATTTTGTCTGGTTTGGGCAGCACCCTGGGAGGGGGAGGGGCGGGGCAGCTGAGTGGAGTGGAAGTTGGTGGTGGGTGGGTATGGGAGGAGCTAAGACCAGGCATGGAGTGCATTGGGTCAGTTTGGAAGAGTCTTGTGCCTCTGGTCGGAGAGGTGGCTTGGCTGGGTTTTCTGCTGGTGGGACCCATGTACAAAGGAGAAACAGAACTGTTCTGTGAAATTGAGTATTGTGCCATCTTTATTTCCTGTTTTCCTCTCTGTGATTATTTTTAACATCTAAACGTGGGAATCCTCTTCCTGCATATTGTGGATTTGTATCCTAACTCTAATGTCTACCTCCTTGCTTTGGCCACCAGGGAGCTCAGAGCCCAGTTGAAGTCCAAATACCTAAAAATTGTGCAGAACCTAATGTCTTGCATAAGACGTATTTCCCTTTGGTCTTTATTTCTTGTCCCATATATATTTTCCCTGGCTTTGTCTTTTAATTATATTTTCCAATTTTATTGTGTTGCATACATTTTTTTGGAAACTGCCTCAAGTCCCTCCTGGAATGAATAAAAATGCTTGTGTAGTAGGACATTTTGACTGACTGAGCTGGGGGTTGAGATGCCTTTACTGTGGACAATACTCCCCTCCTTTTTTAATGGGAAGGAGAAAGATAGAGGGGATGGAATAGTACCCCCTAATAGCACTCTGTGCTGGGCTTGAGGTCCCATGATTAGTACAGTGGCTGATAGCTTTTTTTTTTTTTTTTGTGTGTGTGTGTGTGTGTGTGTGTTTGCAGCTGGCCTGTACAGGGATCACATCCCAGATCTTGTTGTTAGTACTGTGCCCTATCCAATTAAGATAACCAGCTAGCTGTTGACAGCTGTTGTTCATGGGAGGCTTGATGACATCCTAGGTGACGCAGAGTGGCTAGGAGTTGGCAGACTCTCAGAAGGACTTTATATCCAGAACAGCTTCAGGATCCAGGTGACAATTGATGACCAAACTCTGGCTCCCAGACTCTGCAGGGACATTTGCTATTTGCTATTCTCAGGCAACTCAACAGACTGGAGGCTTTGAGAGCTGCTGGAGTAATCTGTAGGCTGGAAACAGCAATGATGCTTCCTGAGCCTCTTTGTGGGCAAATGTGTTTAGAGCAGACACAAAAGAGCTCTGTGAACGCTGATTGTTAAATGCAGATGGGTACATCACAGACACTCTTCAAGCTGACCAGAGACCACTTCAAAGGGGCTAATTTCTGCAAACCATCAGGACAAATAGGGCACATGCCACTGTCATTTGTGTAGAAAAGGAAGTATGGATAGTTTGTCAAGATCTATCAAAATTAAAGGCATATATCTCCATTGATACAACAATTGCATTTCTTGGAATCTGTCCTACAGAAATGTTCATGTGTGGGCAGAATAATATATGTTCAAGGTGTTCATTGCAGCATCATTTGTAATAGTGAAAAATTGGGAGCGATCTAAATGTTCATCAATAAGGGAGTAGCTGAATTATGGTACATCTACACTGTTGAGTGCCATGTAGCTGTTGAAAAGATGAGAAAAATTTGTATGTGTTAACATGGAAATATCTCCCAGACATACCAAGTTTACATGAACTCTGTGTGTGTGTGCATATTTTTTATATATAGTTTATATACAGTATATATATTATAGTTATATAGAGTATATATATTAGTTGACTATATACATTTATATATGGAAACATACAAATATATCACTATATGTGGAAATACATAGTTTATATGTTATATATAACTATATATAGTTATCTATGTGTAACTATGCATAGTTAACTGTATATAATTATATAGAGAGAGCTATATATCTATAGTTAACTACATATAGCATATAATTATATATTATATGTAAATATTAAGTGTAATAAATATGAAATATAAATATTTCTTTATAATATATATGGTTATATATAACTACATATATAGTTTTATATATGGAGTGTGTGTATATGTGTGTGTGACTTTATTTATATACAGTAAATATCCCTCTGCACCAAAGGAAGGTGACTAACTGATTATAGAAAACTATTGTCTGTGGTCAGAATCATACTCAAAATATTTGGTCACCTGTGGGGCATGGGCATTGACTCACCAGAGTCGATGCTGGGGTGGGTCCTGGAGACCCCTTGCTGTGCCTGGTGTTAACATTTTAGCTCTTGGATAATGGGAAGGAAAGGTCAGGGGGTGACTGCTGATGAGCAACTGGTATTTTAATATTTAACAACTGGTGTGGCTACACTGGTACTCCTAGTTAAATATTGGCTTTGGCATTGGTAGTCATGTTTTAAAATTCTGATAAAAATATGGTGGTCTTATACCCTGATTTGTAAGTGGTGAACTGTAAAGTGAGCTCCACAGAGTGCAGGCCTTCGGGAATTTCTTTATCTTAAACCCTGGACTTGCTGCTCTGGGAACTGGATCCCCGATCTGGATCTGACATTGCCAATGAGTCCTGCCACAGCACACCCTTTGAGAGAACTAACCCAATCCTGCAAAAAACTTGGTATAATTAGGCGTTAATAACCAGAGCCCAGGTTCCCCACAGAGCAAATTGTTTCCATATTGATCTCCACCTGTACTGTCAGCACTCTGGAAAGATTGAACTTTAAGTGCTTAATTCAGCCCCATTCAACCAATAATTTTGGTTTTGTCCTCCAAACAAAAGCACCCTTGTTTATTCTTTTTTCCTCTCACAAATAATGAAGTCAATGCATTTCTCCCCCTTCTCCCAGCCCCATTCAACCAATAATTTTGGTTTTGTCCTCCAAACAAAAGCACCCTTGTTTATTCTTCTTTTTTCCTCTCACAAATAATGAAGTCAATGCATTTCTCCCCCTTCTCCTGCCCAAACCTAGTCTGCTCCTGTAATCAATACATTTTGAAATGTCAATGTATTCCTGAGTGCGGAGCTGGGGAGGGGCTGGATGAGGGTGGGGAGGGGGGGTTAGGAGCTGATGGGAAGAGGCTTCAGCATCTCCAGGCAGACAGGTTGCTGTGTTAATCCTATCCTGGCAAATCCCCACCCATATCAAATCTCTGAGCTTCTGCACATGGGCTCCTGGTGTTGGACATGGTTTTTTAGATGTGGTTGACAGAAATACATATTTAACACTTCCACATCTGCTTCAGAGCCTCAAAACCAAACTGTTAAGCTCCTGGCTTTTTACAAGTTATCAAGTAAAGCGTATGGGAATCATGCTCGTCCTAACGCTATCCCAGATCACACTCCCCAAGCGTCACCTTACTCGTGAGCCTAGAGTTGTGTGGGGGCCATTAGAAGGGCAGGGGGTATGGGCAGGGAGAGGCTCAGAGCTGGTCTATTGGGTCAGTGCTGAAGCATATTAAAATGACTGAATCCCAGCCAATCAGAGGGCTACTCATTCAAATTTAAGACCTTAATAATATTCCTGAAGAATAAAGGTCTGGGCAAGTATTCAGAGGTTATTGTTTTGGGAAAGAGATACTAACATTGAATACCTACCATGTGCCACTAATGTTGTAAGTAGTACTTTATATTATCACAGCAACAAATCTTTTTTTTTTTTCAGAGATGAGAAAACAAACAGAGACTAAATGAATTGTCTCCAGGTCACAGATCTTGATACATGACAGAGCCATGTTGGAAACCATGCTTTTCTGACTCCAAAACCCAGTGTGTGCGTTTGTGTGTGTGTGCATGTGCGTGTATGTGTGTGAGTATATGATCTCTCTGTGCCTCATTTGCTTCATTCAAAAAAAAAAAGAGAGAGAACAAAAATAATACTTACTCATAGGGTGATTAGAAGGATTAAATGAGCTATACCAATAAAGTGTTAGTCATATTAAGTACTTGAAATAGTTGATATTGTTATTGTCATTATAATTATTCCCTGGGTATGCATAAAACATTCACTTTCAGACATTTCTGGCTTTAGCATAGTTGCAAAAATTCTATTTTTCTTTATTTTTATCCTTAATACATTTATGACATTGGAAATAAGTAAGACAGGATCTCTATCCTGAAAGAGATGACCGTCTGGTTATGGGGTGGGTCAGAGAGAAAGAGGAAAAAAAATCAAGTTGCAGCACTGGGTCATGGTTATTGTAATGGGACTGTGTTAGAAAGAGCAGAGAGGAGAGTAGTCTCATACAGCCTGGGAGGGGACATCAGACATGACCTGCGGGGGGATTCGAACTTATGAAAGATGATGATGAGGTATTGGCTTAGCAGCCTAGGAAGTGGAAGGGAGTTGGAAGTAGAGGAGCAGCACCTGCAAAGGCCCGGGGATGTGAAAAGGCCCGGGTCATTTGGGAGAGTTGTACGCAGACTGTTGCATCTGAAGTGAAGGGAGCTTGTTGAGAAATGGATAGAGATGGGGCCGGGCTAGATCATGGGAGGCCTTCCTGGCTGAGGAGCAGAGACTTTATCCTGGAGATCTGTGAATACTTGAAGGTTTTAAACAGGAAAGTGGCACAGACTCTACTTGGGGAAAATGGAAGTAGTAAGACCACCCTGGAGGTTGCTGCAGTAGTTTAGAGAAGACAACGTGAGCTTACAGCTAGTCAGAATCAACTATGAATGGAGAAAAAGGTCAGATGAGAGCCATTTCAGACTTAAAAACTACAAGAATTTGGGACTGATTGGGTATGGAAAAGGAGGGAAGGAAAGTCTAGAATGATTCCAGTTTGGGTAGTTGGTGGAGCCATTGACTAAAAAAGGAGACAGGGAGAGAAATATATTTTAAGAGAAAGATGGAAAGTCAAGCATCTTAGTCAACCTGGATTGCTATAACAAAATACCATAGACCCAGTGGTAAAGCAACAGACATTTATTTCTCTCTGTTCTGGTGCCTAGGAAGTCCAAGATCAAGGTGCCAGCTGATTTGGTTCTTGGTGAGGGCTCTTTCCCTGGCTTGCAGGTGATCGTTTTCTCCCTTTGTCCTCAAATGCAGAGAGAGAGTGACCAAGCTTTCTAGTCTCTTCTCATAAGGGCACTAATCTCATCACGAGGACCCCACCTTCATGGCCTCTTCTAAACCTAGTTACCTTCCAAAGGCCTCATCTCCAAATGCCATCACATTCCGAAATGTGTTATGGCTTCAACATATGAATTTTAGGGGGATATAATGCATCCCATAGCATGAAATGCAATTTCTGGTAATGGGTATGATGCCAGTATGAATCTGGCCCTCACATCATGGGCACAAGGGGTGACAATTAGCTTTGTATCTCATACATATTCATAATAAAAAAGGGGGAAAAAAAGGACATTTTGAATTTTGGGTATTTTAGGCACCCAAGTGGAGGACATGAACAAGATATGTGGTGCTTAACCCTGTGCATAGAGCAGAGTAACCGGTGATCAATGGATGATTAATAAATATTTGCGGAGTGAATGATTAGATGGCTAAAATTGTAATGTGGATGAAATTTTCCAGGAGGAACATGAATCAAGTAGGGTGCAGAGAAAAGAGTCTTGGGGAACATGAACTAACCCACCAAACCCCAAATAGTAAATTGAGAAGAATGAAATTCAAGATTAATAAGGCTCAAGAGAAGAAGATTCAGGGTACAGTGAAGAGTCGTTTTCAATACAGATGTTGACCTATAAAGTTTATAGACTAGCTAAACTTTTTCTTTCTTAGAAAAATGGCCAACACTTATTGAACACTTGCTGTGTGCTGGGTCCTATGTCAAGCACTTTACCTGTATTTTTACACTTATCACTTACAACCTGATGTGAGGGAGATACTCTGTTTATTCCCTGAAGAATAAACTTAGAGACACTAAGTAATTGGTGAAAGTCCTGCCACTGATATGCAAAGGACTTGAGATTCAAACCCATATCTGGCTGACTTTGAGCCCAAACTCTTCATCACTCTTTTGCTTCCTAAATTTCCAGTCATTTAAAAATCAAGGCTGAGCATATGAGGCTGTGTAAAAGGTGCTTTGGCTCATAAGACAATCAGGTTGAGAGAGTGATACTGTTTTGAAGAAAAATGAGAAATATAAGTTGCTATCAACCATCTGCCTCTCCTTTTCTTTGTGACATTTAGTTGGTTGCTTTTGAAAAGCTGTCACATTTGAGAATGGGATGCTCAGTTTCCCAATCATGACTTTGAGGACTTCTCTCCATCCAGATGAGCATTGAGATCATGGGTGAGCCAGTCCCAAGATCAATAGATGAACAGAATATTTCTTTTGTTGGCTTGTGGAGGCCAATTAGTAATTGTGGGTCAAAGGATTCAATTAAATGCCTTCAAATGGGAGAGGTCTACTGGGGACAGTGATCAATTTCCAAACGGGTGAGGGACCCATCTGGACTAAACATATCACCTTTTCCTGTCTTTGGTAGCTTCAGAGTGGCTCCTTCAAGGATCATGAAGAAGCTGGTCTACCAGTACTCCCGTTCATTTGTTTTTTGAGCAGCTTGTTTTCCTCAATCCTCATCCCTTATAGTGGAAAAACCACAGCCTTCAGAGTCAGGCAGACTTAGTTTTGACTTCTAGCCTTGCTTCTGGCTAAACGCATAGACTTGAGTAGTAAATCTTAACCTCCCCAAACTTCAGTGTTCTTATCTGAGAAGTGGGGCCAATAGCATTTACCTTGGCATAGACTTGAGTAGTAAATCTTAACCTCCCCAAACTTCAGTGTTCTTATCTGAGAAGTGGGGCCAATAGCATTTACCCTTATTGTGGATGTGAAATAGGATCCATATCCCTTATTGTGGATGTGAAATAGGATCACATATTTAAGGTGCTCATTGCTTGGCCTGGTACTATAAAAGTACTCCATATATGTGAGTCCCTTTTCCTGAAGGGAATGGAAGATATAACCCTAGTTAACTTGTAGCTGGCTACTTATTTTATCATCCTAGGGATGGGTTTTAATCTTTTTAACCAAATAAGATCTAATATGAAAATGACCCTGATGTTTTGTCTTTGTTTTGCGAAAGTAATTAGAAATTGTCCAAGGAATTCAGATGTCATAACTATTTGCAAACCATTGCTTCTTAACTGCAGGCAAGAACTCCTAATAGAGCCCAGTCCATGTACTTCTGTATTATTTATGGTACAGAATTACATGTGTTGGATTCCAGTTTCAGGGATGAACCCTATTCCCGGGGTAGGGGGTGGGATGGGGGAGAACATAAGTGGTACAAAATGAGAAGAGGCAGACTGACATTCACACCTCGATCCTGCAGTTGAGGAAGCACAATACTTAAGGGAACTTACGCAAATTTTCTCTTAGTCCCGGGCATTTTGGATGCTGATGACCTGTCATAAGTTGACAACCAAGTAGCTCCAAAACTCAAGTATGTTGTGATGGGCAGTTGCAAGAATGAAGTAAGAACTGGTGTGATATTATGATGTCTATATTTTTGGTTTTTGTCCGTGGTTTCTGTCTCATAACTCTCACAGCCCTTGTTATTACTTAAGTGACTAAAACAATAAGCACAGCACATTGGGTCTCAGGACACAGAATCTCTCTCTCTTATCTTCTCCTGCCGCTTTTGCTTGCTCATTTTTCTCCCCAGGGCAGTTCATAGAACTGATCTTCCACACTTTCCTGCCTTGAGGCTGATCATAAAATATTTATCTGACCCACTTTGTCTGCTTGTAGATTATGGGACCCCTATTCCAGAAGGGCCCCTGCACCATACCTGGGAGGAAGGACTGCTGCACAGAGGCCAAGAAGAATCTGAACAGACAGGCCTTGCCAGGTTCCCCATTCAGTCTATTAGTGTTAGATCATACCCTTTTTGTCCAATCACATTTCTACACAGTTATCTATGTTTCAATCTTGCTGTCCAATAAAGTCTCCTTGTCCAAGAGGATGGGATATAGAGAGATTCTGGAACGCTGAACACATGGAGGTTCCTGGAGAGCGTGTGCCCTGGGAGCTTCCATGCCCCTTCCCCATACTTTGCCCTATGCGTCTTTTCATCTGTATCCTTTGCAATATCTTTTATAATAAATGGGTAAGTGTGTTTCCCTAAGTTCTGTGAGCTGCCCTAGAAAATTAATTGAACCCAGGGAGAGTGTTGTGGGAATCCTGATTTATTGACAGAGCACTGGTAAAACACCCTGGGGCTTGCAATTGGTATCAGAAGTGGGGGACAGTCTTGTGGGACTGAGCTATCGACCGGTGGCATCTGACACTATCTCTAGGTAGATAGTGTCAGAATTGAATTGGAGGGTGCCCAGTGAGTGTTTGCTACAGAATTAATTGCTTGCTTGCTGGTGGGGAGAAATCCCCCCACATCTAGTGTCAGAAGTGTGTTGTGGAGTATAGAGGGGGAAACTAAGCTGCTTGTTTTCTACTCACTGGTCTTGGCAGGACAGTGTGAGAAGAGTGGGCTGCACTTTGACGGACTCTTCAGGATGTTTTGTTATGGAATCTTGGAGTGGCAGAGTAAAAGGCATAGCAGGAAAAGCAGACCCTGAATAGAGAAATAAGGCATACCCCATTGCTAAGATATAAAGTAATGAGTAATGGATCAGAGAAGAGAAATGCAAAGTCGCTGTAACATGTAATAAGTGCACACTACATGCCAGGTGTTTTTGTAGGCTAAAGATTCATCTAAGTTTGACAAAGTATTCTAATGGCAGGGGGCGGGGGGGGGAGATAATATACAAAATAAATAAGTACATTATTTTGTATATTAGCAGAAGATAAGTGACAATGTGGCAATACAGTAAGGAAAGAGGATGGAGAGTTCAAGGCAGGGGGAAGATACTGTAATTTCAAGTAGGGTTTCGGTGAGTCAACAGCACTTCAGACAGATGTGTTGTCATACTCTGAGAAGAGTGTTCCAGGAAGCGGGAGCTCCGAGTGCCTAGCAGTGAGGCACACACCTTCTCGGCATGTTCAGATAAGAGCGGGAAGGCCAGTGGAGCTGGAATAGATCAAAGTCAGGCAAGAACAGGGTGATGGAAAATGAAATCAGAGAGCTCACAAGACAGATAGTTCCTGGGACAGCCAGCTCGACATTTGTTTGATAGCAGGTCTTCTCGTCATTATCGTCCTTCTTATTCTTATCCCTCTGTCCTTTGCTCTAACACTTGTCAAAGTGTCTGGGTACTGTAACAAGCTCATCACCTGTAAAATCTTCTCAATCCAAACAACCAACTTTGGAGGCAGGTAGGATTTCATTTGCATCGCGTATGTTAATAAAACAAGGCTTGGAGGGGTTAAGTAAATTTATAAGGCCACACAGCCCAGTGGCAAAGTCTCAGTGATTTTTCTATCCTGCTATCCTGCTTCCATTTTTAAAGCAACTTTTGTGTTCCACCTTCTGACTTTTGCTCACAGCCTTTCAAATAAGAGCTTCCAGGAAGCTCTCATTAGTCCCATTAATTACTTTTGATGCTTCATCTTCCTTCTCAGGGGAATGGAATTGATGGTAAAATTTGAATAGACACAATTTTTGAGCCTCCCAGTTACGGACTCATGTTTGTGTCCCCCCATACCAAATTTATATGTTAGGGTTTTAACCCTTACCCCCAGTGGGATGGTATAAGGAGGTGAGGCCTTTGGCAGGTGATTAGGCTTAGGTGAGGTCATGAGGGTGGAGCTGTCATGATGGGGTTAATGTCCCTATAAGAAGAGAAAGAAACTAGAGTTCTCTCAGCCATGTGAGGACACAGCGAGAAAGATGCTCCTGAAATGGGCTCTCACCAGAACCTGACCATGCTGGCACCCTGATCTTGAACTTCCAGCCTCCAGAACTGTGAGAAAGAAATTTCCATTGTTTAAGCCACCAGTCTATGGCATTTTTGTTACAGCAGCTTGACTGACAAAGGCACTCCCATTCATGCTGCACAACATTTTCTTCTTGAGTTGTGGCCATGGAACCTTGTTCCTGCTTGGATATTCCTCACATGCTTGGTGACTCTTGGTTGTGAAATCATCTTCCATAACCAAATTCTCCTGCCAAGAGCATTCTTTTTATATTTTTCTCTCTACCTAGTTATTAATTTTTGTTTCCCCATTTTCTTCTTTCTTTCCTGGTAGTATGTAGAAGCTGGGTTTAGCAATCGTTCAGTGCTGCACGTGGAAGCTTGCTTTCTCAATATTGCAGAAGCTGCAGTGGTAGGAACTTTCGGTACCCAAGCATTTCTGGTTGTACCTCCTTTTGGATAGAGAATTACACATCTCTACCACTTGGCATTAGTGATGTCATATGAACGGAAGTGACACATGCTACTTCTGGGTGGAAGCGTTTAATCACTGGAGTGAGATCCTCCAGGGCTTTTTGCCTTGACAAAGGCAGACTCTGAAACATCTGTTGAAATTGAGGTTCATGACCTGAAAGGAGACTGGAGTACTAAGCCAACACATGAAGGACGGTGGCTGCCTGTCCTGGAAAGCTGCCGAGGCTCAAAGATATAACTTTTGCTGTGCCATATTACTGCAATTTTGGGGTGTGTGTGTGTGTTTTGTTACTGTCGCATTACCTAGCTTATGCTGATTGAAAAGGCTTTTTCATCAAGTCCAGGTTTTAAGTCTGGCAATATCCTGCTTTTTTGCTTAGCTGCATAGCATGAGTTTAGAACTCAAGGTTTGCAGGCAGATAGGCTTGCACTGTATCACACCAAGCAATCTACTTTACCTTTCTGCATTTTCTGGTTTTCTTTTCTGTAAATTGAAGCAACTTATACTCACCTTCTAGGGTTGTCATGGGAATTAAATTAAATGCAGCACACAGTAGGTGTTTAATGAATGCTTCTTTCCTTTCTTCCTTTCTTGCACTATTATTAACTTGAAGATTATGTGCTCATTTTTTCTCTCTCTCAAGGATTCCATCACTTTCTCATTAACAGGTGTTTCCTTGTTGCCAGGATTTAGTGCCAAGTAACCATTTCCTTTGTTGCTTCCTCTGTCTTCTGAAACATGAAATCGTCAGCAAGGCAAGGCGAGGATTTATCAGATGAGACGCCCAACAGATGTCCAGAGAGTATAAATCCCCACTCCTGTTCTGTCTTGCCTCTGCGCCAGTTTTCTAATCAGTATTAGGAAAACATGGTCTGGTTGATTGCTCTGTAATAGACTTTCACAACATTAACACTTGTTTCTCTTTCTTTAGTTCTCCATGATATTTGTTTTCATTTTCAATTTTGATTCAATTCAATTAAATGTTTGTTTTGACTCAGGCACAGAGCTGGGCATAGGGGATACTGAGGTAGATTAAGGCATAGCTCCTGCTTTCAGAAAAGTCATTCTGGTAAGGGAAACAGACATATCAGCCAAGCAATCAACCAATGCAGAGAACAAAACCCCAAACATTGTGACAGTAATTAAAACACGAGCATATACATGATATGGAGAGAGGACTAGGAGGAACTCCTGAATTCCACTGGTGTAAGAGTGGGAGACGGATGAAAAAAGGCTCCTTCCAAAAGATATGTTTCAGCAGGGTTTTGATGGGTAAGTAGGAGTTCACCAAGTGGATTGTGGAAGAAGAACATTTGGGAAAAAGGAACAGCATTTGCAAAGGCACAGTGACAAGAGACATGAAACATAGTTCTGAGCAATGTAAGCAACTTGGCATTTAATAGAACATAATGTGCAAAGTAGAAAGTGGTAGGAGAAGAGAAAGGTGGTTTTTCTAGGCAGGCCATGGAGAAGAGGATATAATCTTGAGCTTGTGAGTATTTATTAGAACTTCTTCCCTTTGCAATTTACCTTTATTGCTCTATACCAGCCACTGAGTTAGTGTTTATAAGATTGAATTTGGGGCCGAGCCCGTGGCGCACTCGGGAGAGTGTGGTGCTGGGAGCACAGCAGCGCTCCCGCTGTGGGTTCAGATCCCATATAGGGATGACCGGTGCACTCACAGCGCTCACTGGCTGAGCGCAGTGTGGCCGGTCTCAAAAAAGACAAAAAAAAAAAAAAAAAAAAAAAAGATTGAATTTGTTGCCTTGCCTGATAATGTTGAGTGTTCAGCACTCGTGGGTCTGGAGGTAAAGGACTCTGCAATAGGCTTAGGAGAATATGGAGTCAGGATAAAGACAGATTTGGGCTCCGGCCCCAACTGTATGCTTTGTCAACCCCATGTTCAAGTACCCGAGGGTCTCCACTCCTCCCCTGCAGAATGGGGAAGATCATTCCTACCTCACTGAGCATCTGTGAGGATTAAAAATGAAAGAAATACTTAAAATACCCAACCTGGAACTTGGTGTCCTTTGGGTATTCAATACATCTCCCAGTAGGAGGGATCAGTTATTAGTGTTTGGGGATTGCATTAAACTCATGAAGAAATAGCTGGAAATTATTAAGATTGATTTTAAAAAATACAGTTATGCTTTTTTTCCTCTTTTTGAGAATAGTGCATTCTTTTTCATGACAAACCTTTCAGTGCCCTCAAAGGAGGAAAACAAACTTCCAAAAAAAAAAAAAAAAAACCCAACAAAAAAACAACTTGAAACAATATGACATTTCTGTGCTATCAAACCTCAAAGGTCTTACCTTGAGATTATTTTGGTAAATCCATTTACATTTTTTCCTCCCCATTTCCTCCCAAATGTCACGTGTTAGAAAACAGCTATTTTGACATCTCCATTGTGATATTTATTTTAAGCCATCAGTAGAGTTTTAAATATCTCAGCAGTGAACTCTGGCCTTTGTGGAAGGCAAACTAATTATTTCCCAAACCGTTCCATAAAGCAAGCCCCTGGCATTTGTATCCTGGCAGCTTAGAAAGGAAATGAGGAGCCAGAAGCTTTTTAAGGAAGGGGATAGGCAGTCAGATCAGAGCTCAGAAGCTTGGGGCTTAAAGCCATCTAGGCTGCTATGTTTCAAAAGGAAGCCTTGTTGTCCCTGGAGAACAGCTGGACCACAGTTTCACACAAGTGGTTCTGCAGATGACTCCAGCAAAACAAAAACCATGGTGATGGGTGGGATAAAGGTTTATCGGCCCAGTTGTTGAGAGCTGACTGAGGTCTTATGTAGTTATTTAGTCATTCAACAACTCTATGAAGTAGAGATCTTTTAGTCCCCTTTTATAGATGTGGAAACTGAGTCTGGTTGTTGAGAGCTGACTGAGGTCTTATGTAGTTATTTAGTCATTCAACAACTCTATGAAGTAAAGATCTTTTAGTCCCCTTTTATAGATGTGGAAACTGAGTCTGGGAGAAGTTAAGTCTCTTATTCAAGGTCACAGGGCAGGAAGTTGAGAGCTATTATTTGCCTTACACCACAGTGTGTGACCTTAACCACTCAGCTCTGCTGCCTTAGAATCTTCATGTTTTGCGACCTTGGGAAGCTCACCTAATCTCACTGAGCATCTCAGTTTCTTCTTCCATCAGATGTGGATGACAGCACCTACTACCTACTCCGTAGTTGTGCTGATCACATATGCTTCCAAAGGTGGAAGCACTTAGAGAAAATGAGTGAAAGCAAAACATTGTAATTAGTTGGGTTTTGAGTAATGCTGTCTTCTATCTTACTATTACAACATCCCTAGCTCTTTAAGGTTCCTTACCTGGCTATCAGTTTCCTGGTATAGGTGGTACTACCTTGGCCCACAATGCACATTCCTTCATCCCCTTTATCTTTACCCACCTCTCCATCTCAGGCTTTTGTTTCCTCCCCAGTCACCTTGCTTACAGGGTTGCCTGACTTTTTAAGTTCTCACTGATATTCCCTTTCTCAGAAATATTATAGTTTTTATAGTGGAGGTGAGCACTGGGGTTAGAGAGAAGAGACGCCGCTGACCAGCCTGTATGTTTGGGGGAGCTTCCTAGAGGATCTGACTCTTGGCTGATGAAGAGGATGTAGGTAGAAGGACAGAGGAGAGGAGAAAGGGCATTGTAAGCTTGTGCAAACGCACAACACATTCTGGGACCCACAAGTATTTGTGAAAGATAAGGTGGATGTGGGTGGAGTGTTGGTTTTGTTTGTCAAATATTGGATGAGGATTTTTGTCCATTGTCTCCTCAGCTAGACTGTTAGTCCCAGGAGAGCAAAGACTGAACTTTAATTCCATACCCCTCGTAGTGCCCAACCTAGGGATAGGCACAGATCCACCCCGAGGAAAGACTCAAGTTATTAATTTGTTAACGCTTACATGCTAATGAACTGTGTTTCACTGGGTGAAATGAGCAGCACAGCAATGCAGAAAGGCCATGAATTTGGAGTCAGACCTTATGCAAGACACTGACTCTCTCTGAGCCTCAGTTTCTCCCGTCTGTGAGATGGGCGTGCTACATATATATCTCCTAGAATTGTTGGGAAAATGACATGAGACATGAGCTATGTGAAGGGATGAAAAAGGAGCAGATGCAACATGTGCTGGTCTTTGCGGTTCTTGCTGACTGCTCTATACATTAACCCTCACTCCTTTGTGGAGGCTCCAACTTTGTTGATAGCAGCTAGGGATGGGTGAATTAGCTAAGCAGATAATTGCCCACATTGGCTACGGTTCAAGTTAGCTCACACAGCCACCACCCCAGAAGATGCTCCATCACCTCCCTGTCCTGGATATGGGCATTTGATCCCATAGCAGGCAGGATAGAAGAGGCTGTGAGGATAGAGGAAGCAGCTTGTTTATTTGTACTTTCCTCTGCTAAAGGCGGTGGCAGTTATTACAAGCCTGTAGGACCTAGGAAGTGTTCAGGCTCAGTACAATCCCTTTTATCTGCAGTCCTTCACCTTCCCTTTGAGAGGCGGTGGCAGTTATTACAAGCCTGTAGGACCTAGGAAGTGTTCAGGCTCAGTACAATCCCTTGTATCCACAGTCCTTCACCTTCCCTTTGAGACCTCAACCTTTGCCCGTTACAGTGTATGCCCCACAAGTGCAGGGATCTTTGTTTTGTTTGTATTTTGAGCTTAGGACAGTACCAGGCACAGAGTAAGGGCTTAATCATTTTGTGGAAAGAATAAATGCACAACCCTTCCCAGCCTCTATCCTTTATTTGCTTCAGGATGAAACTGGTTAGATCACACATTGTCCCACTGTATTATTACTCTCTTAATTTGTGTGAGCCTGCTTTTGTTCTAGTATCATTAGCATGGAGGGTGGTACATAGCGAGGTCAACCAGAAATTGAGTTCATACAGGGGGCTCTCATTTGCTCTCTGCTTTGTTTGGTCAAACTTGAAATGAGTTCTTGGCTCCTCTTGGTCTGTGGCTGCAAGACTATCTATGCTCTGTGATGTTTGATCAGCTTGCTTCCAATGTGCCTTTGATTCAATGACTTGACACACTTTGAAGCTACTTTCCCAAATGAATAGATTTCTCTTCCTCTAATAAAGGATCAATAGAAGGTTACCATCAATATTATATTAACGGGGCAGCAGAATCTCCTCCCCCTTTCCTTGCTGAGAAATTGGGTCAGATCGCCAGGTGTCACCAAGCACCTGCTGTGTGCACTGGGTGAAACACAGTCATTGACCATTTCTTTCCCTCTGCATCTTTTATAGGAATCATGGTTGTCTTCAGATGCACACGTACGTCTAAGAAATGGATTTACATATTCAACTGTACCTATGTCTTGAAAGCTCCTCTGGCTGACATTTTAAGACAGTTGAAAAGAGGGTAGCTCCACTCCTCTTGAAAGTTCATTTTTCACTTTGATTTTCTTATTCCACACAATTTGGCATTTTCTTGAAAGGGAGGCTCTGATTTAGGAGCCAAAAGTTGGGTCAGCGTCATCAAGATAAGGGTAATTACTGGCAAAAAAAATAATTTCAGATAGAATTAGTGGATGAATCCTGTCTGCCCGAGCTTTGCTGCTAATTACAATCCCACCATCTCTCCTTCTGAAGGAGTAACTCATTTCAAGCTGAGCTTCAACTTAAAATGGGAGGCTGACGATCAAACAGAAGCTTCATCCAGAACAGTGACATCAGGAGAAATAGCTTCGATAGGTG
>NW_007728313.1:96450-97695 GCF_000696425.1 Galeopterus variegatus
TTTTCACTTTGATTTTCTTATTCCACACAATTTGGCATTTTCTTGAAAGGGAGGCTCTGATTTAGGAGCCAAAAGTTGGGTCAGCGTCATCAAGATAAGGGTAATTACTGGCAAAAAAAATAATTTCAGATAGAATTAGTGGATGAATCCTGTCTGCCCGAGCTTTGCTGCTAATTACAATCCCACCATCTCTCCTTCTGAAGGAGTAACTCATTTCAAGCTGAGCTTCAACTTAAAATGGGAGGCTGACGATCAAACAGAAGCTTCATCCAGAACAGTGACATCAGGAGAAATAGCTTCGATAGGTGTAGGTGCTGGAATGGAGCTTAATGAATTGGGGGTTTCAGGAATGTGATATTTCTGTTTTCATTTCACAATCAATAAAGCCATGAATGAGAGAAAAATATGTTGGTTACATTACTTTAAAGTAGTCTAGCAAAAATATAATTTCTTATTGATTAGTTTCCCATCAAAGGCAAAGTCTGGGGATAAAAGAAAATGGACTGCTGAAAATTCTAAAATAAAGAAAGTAAATGAGGGAAGATGTTTAAATTTTTAAAGAGTGGGAAAAGGTGTAATCGATGTACCCAAATATGCCACTTAGAAAAGTACTGCTGGAACCAAAATCTTAGCTGGTCTTGATCTGATTGACTTTCTTTCATTTACTCCAATATGCAAAAAATGTGAAATGGACTGACTGGCTTTGGAAAGCAAAGCCCATGGAAAAGGTGCCATGGAAAATAAAGAATGTAGGAGTGAGAATTATTCTTGGAAATTGGGTAGGGAATTACCTGATGGATTACTATGTGGTCATGACTGCTTTGTTGCAGGCAATACAAACCTGATTCCAACTGGTTTAAACCAGTGTTTCTCAATTGGAGGTGGTTTTGCCCCCCACCCCCACCCTGGGGGCATTTGGCAATGACTAGATATTTTTGGTTGTCACAAGTGAAGGGGCGTTGAGGATGGTTATTGATATTTAGTGGGTAGAATCCAAAGATGATGCCAAATATCCTACAATGCACAAGACAGCCCCCATCCAGCCAAAAAATGTCAATAGTGTTGAGATTGAGAAACTCAGAAATTTGTTGGTTTAAGCAAAAAAAGTAGAATTTATTGATCCATCACTGAAAAATCCAGGATGGATCTAGCTGGATCCAGGTGTTCAAACAATGTCATCAGAAGTGCCTTTTTCTCATGGGCCCACTGCTTTCCCTAGAAGCTTCATTCTTGGGGAGGTTCCCC
>NW_007728313.1:98163-102845 GCF_000696425.1 Galeopterus variegatus
GGAGCTTGTCTTTCTCACATGGTCATTGTGGGGCTAGCATATACTGATTGGCCAGACCGGGGACACACCCCAGCCCTGATGCTGGGGGTGAGGGGTGTTGAATTGTCATCATCTACACCAGTGTAGTGGTGGGCTGAGAGGGCAGAAAGGTGCTTTTTCAAAAGGGAAATTGGGGTGCTGTGTCTGGGATAAGGAAGAATAGGTGCTGAGCAGCCAAAAAATATATGTCTACTACATTTGTTTTGTGTGGAAATTCAGAGGAGGGATGGTATAGGAGCCCGGAGACCCTTCTCCTCCATCCTTCTCATCCTCTGACATTCTCTCTCTTTCTTTCCCTCCTAATACTCATGTTACATCATAATAAACTTATTTATTGACCTATCCCTCTGTTCCCCTGGACTTTGAAGTCTAAACACAGTGATCATGTCTAATTCATCTTTGTGTCTCCAACACCTTGCACAGAGTAGAGAACCTAGTAGGTTAAAATACACCCCCTCCTTTTTTTTTCAGTAAAAGAGTAAAGGAGAGCTGAAAAGTCAATTTGGTCCTTTTAGACTATTGATCACTCACTAACCAAGCATTTATTGAGCAGCTACAATGCACCTGATGCTGTGTCAAGCCCTGGAGACATAGCGGAGAACAGTGTAGGCACAGGTGGAGTGTGACATCTTGTGGGGTGGCAGCCATTGTACAAATGATCAAAAGTGAGCTTCAATCTGCAAGGGGGAAATTCTGAGAGCTGTGGAAAGTACAGCAAAGGTCTATCTTAGAGTAAGAGTCTGTGGAAGTGATACTCAAAGGTGGGCAGTCTGGAAGATGAGTGAGATACAGTTTTGTAAAAAATGGGTACAAGAGCTCTTTGTGCAGAGGAAACAGACTGTGCAAAGGCCTTGAGATGGCACTGGAGCATATAGTCATGGTTATTACGACCTGTTTGCAAGATGGGGTTCCATTTCAGGTTTGATTTAAGGAAGGGTGGCGTGAGGTCTCTACTTTAATAAGTCTTTCAGGCAATGGTTGTTCAATTGCAAGGAACAGAACTTCATTCAAAGAAATTAGATTGAACAGGGAGTTCTTTTTTTATCAGACGGCTCTCTGGGAATCCTATGTAAGCAGGTGGACCTCATGGGACCTGGGCTGTTATTAATCAACTGTTCTCCCCATCTCGCTCTCTGGAGCTTATCTCTGCACATCTGCTCCATTCTCCTCTCTACAGATTGGCATCTGCCATTGTGATCTCAGGTTTTGCTCTTCTGTGGCCCTTCTTTTTCATGACCTTACAGCTCCAGCTTCTAACACCCTCTGGCCAATTCAGTATCTTTCTGAGCTATAAGAATTTCCTAGGTGTAAGAATCTGATAGGTCCAGGTGGTGGTAAGTGTCCAGTCTGGTCCAATCAGCTGTGGCCAGGTGGGGGTGTCACATGGGTGCCTTGGCTGTGGGTGGGCTAGAGAGGGTCTGGAGAAGGTATGCAGATGGGGAAGAACTAATGGTCCTCTCTGGAGTGGAATGGCTAGACACTGAAGATAATGAGGGGGATGTTGCTGCTGGCACTTAATAGGTGCCCAGTCCCTTTCTAATAACTTTACATGTGTGAGCTCATTTAACACTCATAACCACCCAGTGAAGGGTTAACATTTTTCTCTTTTACAGAGGAGACAACTGAGATACAGAAAGGTAGGCAAACATTCCTTCAAATGTTATTTTTGTGAAATGTTAATTGCCTAATATATCTGGATTCAACCTCAGGGAAAATGTCAGCCCAGATAATAGCCTGAGGTTACATAGCCAAGGTAATTTTCACCTCACTCTCCTCCTCACTCAGCATACTCCAGCCAAGCTGGTATTCTGGTTTCTCAAACATACAGCCTTTGCATTTCCTCTGCCAGAAACGTTCTTCTCTCCTATTCTCTACTTGGTTAACTTTTATTCATCCTTCAGGTTTTAGCATAGACACTACTTCCTCAGGGAGATCTTTCCTGATTGCCTGAACAGAATCAGTTTTAACCTATTTATTCTGGCTCCTGGCACCCTGTTCTCTTCTCTTAGCTTTTATCAGAATTTGTACTCTTATAAGTTTTGCACAATTATCCTGCCTAGACTGTTAACTCTTTGAAGGGGAGGAATCACATCTGCCTGGCATTTAGAATCAATAAATAGTGGTTAAATCAATAAGGTAAATGTAATTATCGAGGGAGGCAGCCTCCTTTGTAAATTTTGTTTACAAAGAGTAAAACCTTAAGCTGCTGTTCAAAATGATTTCATCTCTCTGTGGAGGTAGGGGAATGCCTTAAATAGGAATAACTCTGATGTTTGATAAGGCTCCTAAATTGAAGATGCCCAAATTAACCTCACAGATAAGCTAGAAAGATCCGTTCTCTTCTCCCAGGTTTCTGTCTTCTGTTCTTTTTGGATGATCCAAAGGGCCAACCTGTAGCAAAATTTGGGGAAAAAGAAGGGAAACCAGTGTTTATTGAGAATCCACTGGCCAGACACTGTGTAAGGCACTTTATAAACACCATCTCATTTAATTCTCTTGACAACCCTGCAATGATAAGCTAGAAAGATCCGTTCTCTTCTCCCAGGTTTCTGTCTTCTGTTCTTTTTGGATGATTCAAAGGGCCAACCTGTAGCAAAATTTGGGGAAAAAGAAGGGAAACCAGTGTTTATTGAAAATCCACTGGCCAGACACTGTGTAAGGCACTTTATAAACACCATCTCATTTAATTCTCTTGACAACCCTGCAACATGTGGGTGATAAACTTTGTAGATGGGCTCCTTCAACTTCCATTCCAGCCTCTGTCAACTGTGCTGGTCTGTACTGCAGAGGCTGTGATGCTAAAAAAACAAAATGCATTTTCTTGACTCCCTTGCAGCTAGGATTCTGGATATGACTCAGAACCTTGAATTCAGAACTCCTGTGAGCCTTGAATCCAGAACTGAGTAAGGAGGGGAGAAAGGCATCATGCAATCCACTTTGCTTCTGTGGATCATCACAGAGTCTGGGTGCTTCTGTATCCATTAGTTTGCTGATGTGGTGATTTCTTGTAGCAGCGGAGCAGTTTCCCCATCATAGCAGAGCCAGAGTGATTTGGGGGACCAGAGACTTGTTCTTGGAAGCTCCAACTTTTTGAGCCCTTCCAGTGGTTTTCTGTCACCTCATATTTGGCAATAAATTCCTTTCTGCTTAAAGTGCCTGAAGTGGTCTCTGTTGCCTGCAACTGAACACCAGTGAAACAATACCCCTCTTTTATGTACCCTTATCCTCCATTTCTACGGATGAGACTCTGAGGTTGGAGGATCAGAGAGTCCAAATATCTTGCCTTGGGTTTCACAGCAGGGAAGTGGTGGAGGATTTGAAACCAGAAGTGCTTTTTCCATCTGTCTATCTTCAGCGCTGCCACCCAGTCCTCTTTCTGGGCCCCTTTTCTCTCTTTTCTCCAGTATCCTTCTCTCATGGCATGTTTTGTTTCAGATAGATGGGATCTGGCAGTCAAATTCATTCCAAGGCCTTAGGGACCTGATGGATCTCTCCCGGGCACCTATATGTCTTTAAGAGGACCATGGTGAAAGGATGATGAAGAATTCCAAGGCACATTACATCTGCTTAGGGAGGAGGTTAAGGGGGCAGAGGAGAAAGCTGGGATGGGATAGAGTGGAAAGAAGGTCAGGAAAAATTACTTGGGCTCTCATCTCTTAATTGTCCTGGCCTGATTTCCTGTTCTAATCTTTCCAATTTGCTGAGAGAGGCTTGCCCCAGGTGTTAAACTTGCTAAAGCTTTGGATTGGGGTTTATAAGCCAGTTGGAGCACACTCTTCTTCTGACCCATCCCCAGGAGCTCTCCTGTCAGATTTTAGATGTGCCAGCTAATTCCTTTCTATAGATTCGCCTAGCTTTATTAGGAGTAATGGTATCATGGGTATTTTTCTTTATAGACATTATAATTAGCAATTGTTTGGAAGGGCAATTGCTGTTAAACTACTTATTTTTTTCTTTTCCTGGAGGACAAGACAATTTCCAAGACTGATTATTTCACAATTGAAATTCCATGTCTCCCAGAGGTAGATTTTTATAGCAGTTGGTAGAAGTCAAATTCTCTCTTTTTATTTTATTTTTTCCATTACACATTTAGACACAGACATACAAGGGAAAGAAACGTTTCTGGGAAAGGAAGCAGAAAAATGAAGCCTGCACTGAGTGTTCAACAGCTTTTATAGACAGTTTCCTGGCTCTCTGGCTAATGGGATAGATGATAAATGGTATCCCAAGATACCACTTCAGTCAATTAATTAGTTAATGTTTAAAGATGGAAAGTGTCATGTAGATAGAGAACATTATGACTCTCTTAATAAAAAAGAATTAAAGTAAGAAAAAATAGAGATGAGGAGACAGTGCAAGTTTTGCCTTTGAACTCTAATTTCTCTCTTTGATTCTTGTAGGCAGGCACAGAGCAGCAAGCACCTGCATATTGTTAAGTCACCTTCATGAAGCTTTTTCTTCTGGTCAGAAACTTTTAGTTCAGTAAATATGGCAAGGTAATGGATTATTATTATTATTATTATTATTATTATTATTATTATTATTATTTTAAATAGACCTGAGGTAGTATCTTCATTCATTTGGACTACTATAACAAAATACCATAAACTGGATAGCTTATACACAACAGAAATTTATTTCTT
>NW_007728313.1:103039-105634 GCF_000696425.1 Galeopterus variegatus
CAGTAAATATGGCAAGGTAATGGATTATTATTATTATTATTATTATTATTATTATTATTATTATTATTTTAAATAGACCTGAGGTAGTATCTTCATTCATTTGGACTACTATAACAAAATACCATAAACTGGATAGCTTATACACAACAGAAATTTATTTCTCACAATTCTGGAGGTTGGGAAGTCAAAGATCAAGGTGCTGGCAGATTCAGTGTCTGGTGAGGACCTATGTCCTGGTTCACAGATAGCCGGCTCTTCACCATAATCTCACATGGTAGAAGGGACAAAGGTCTCTCTGGGGTCTCTTTTATAATGGCACAAAGAGGTCTCCATGCTTATGATGTAATCACCACCCCAGAGCCCTGCCTCCTAATATACCCTCACCTTGGGGGTTAGGATTTCAACATGTGAATTTGCAGGGGACACAGATATTCAGACCATAGCAGGTAGGATTGTCCAGGGCTGGGCTTGTTGTTTTGGGCTTTGAAACTGGGTTGGAGAAATTTCCTCAATCAGTCATGCTCAGGAATGACTGGGAGATGGGGAGAGGGTGGCATACAGACCTCTCTTTTGGGTAGCCCCAAAGATCAAGATCCACAAAGTAAAATTTAGTTCTTCATTGTGAGGTTTTTGAGCTTCCAACTAGAGACAAAAAATAAATCAAAGGATGGGATGTTAATTGAAACGAAGAAGGGAATATAAGCAACAGTGTTAACAAAAGAAGGTCCGCCAAATGGCTACCAATGGGGCTGCAGGGCCTAGTTCTCACAATGTTGCAACGTTGGATTCTGGGCTGGGTGAGTGGTCACTGTGGTGAGAAGGTTTGCAGTAAGAAAAACAGCCCTCATCAAATTGTTACATTATCCGAGTCCGACAGCTTGCCGCTTGAAAAGCCAGTGACTGGAGAGGCAAGTATTGGTAAAAAAGAAAGATAGCTTTATTCAAGAAGCTGGCAACTTGAGGAGCTGACTGACTATTGTCCTCAAGACCATCTCATATTTTCGAGTTAACTGAGGGATTTTATGGGATAAGAGGCAGGAAGTAAAAGCAGGAGGGGGCTATGTGTATGAGGCCAGGTGCAAAATCTCCAAGCCTGTCAGTCTCCCAGCTTCTGATGTCATCTGTGGGGCCAAGACTCCATCTGGTTTCTGTTTTCATCCTTGATGTCATCTTAGTGTCCTGCAGGATTCTGATTGGCTTTGGGGCTGAGTCAGCATAGCTTTATTGATATCTTCCTTGGTTTCTCAGGGTCTGCATAGTACATGCCTCAGTAAGTCTGCAGCTCGAGGCTGACTGGAAAACAGCTCTACACTTATGTAAATAATGTCATCCTGTCCCATAACCAAGGTTCAAAATATCAAATAATCATGGAAAAAGAAGGAACTCAGAGAAATGCATGCTAAGCTAGCCTTTATGCTTATCTTATAGTCTGCGAACAAGTGTACTTCTTTTTCTGGGGATTTAGACAGCATGTTTGCCTTGCAAACTTCCTCCAAGGCTCAGGCTTCCTCCAGCTCTAGGAGAAAAGGATCAAATATGATCAAATGTGGGGGGTTCTGCTGTTACAAAATATAGGGTTCATAAAATTCATCCACTCCAACCATCCTAGACAGACAGAAGCCTGTATCACCCCTTCTACTGCTTGGATCTCATTTGCCTTTTGAGAGGATCCCAAATAAATGGGTAAATCAGAGAAGCACAGAAATGATAGTTTCCTAAATTTCCTTTCTATTCTGGTATTTGACAAAATGGCAATGTTTGATTTGGAAGACTCATCTCTGGTATGACATACTCACAATTGTGGGCTGAGAAGACTTTTTCTTTCCTTGTCACAGCTACTCAGATATTTTTCATTAACAGAAGTTAGGAAACAATTGATTAAGGCATAATCTCCTGTCTTCCCACACAGTATCTAGCAGTGATGGAGAACACGCACTCTGGAGTCAGACAGTTCTGTGGTCAGAAGCCTGGCTCTACCCTACCAGCTGTGCAAATTTGTGGAGTTTCCTTATCTGCTCAGAACCTCAACTTCCTTTCCTGATAATGGGGATAACAACAATATTGATCTTGTGAGGATTCAGAGAGAAAATTATATATTGTGGTGATTAATTTTAGGGGTGGCAACTTGACTAGATTAAGGAATACCTAGGAACCTGGTAAAGCATTTGATGGAGTTTGGATGTGTTGTCCCCACCAAAACTCATGTGGAAATCTGATCCCCAGTGTGGCAGTGCTGGAAGCTGTTTGAGCCATGGGGGCAGATCCCTCATAAATGGATTAATGCTCTCCCTGGGGGAGGAGGGGTAGTGAGTGAGTTCTCGCTCTATTAGTTCCCATGAGAGCTGGTTGTTTAAAAGACCCTGGCACCTCCTCCCTCTCTCTGTCTTGCTTCTTCTGGCCATGTGATCTGCTTGTACCCGCCGGCTGCCTGCCACTTTCCACCATGAGTAGAAGGAGCCTGAGGCCCATGCCAGATGCAGCTGTCCCAGATCGTAAGCCAAATAAACCTCTGTTCTTTACAAATTACCCAGTCTCAGGTATTTCTGTTATAGCAACATAAAGCAGACTAATATAGCATTATTTTTGGGTGTGTCT
>NW_007728313.1:106018-109073 GCF_000696425.1 Galeopterus variegatus
AAATAAACCTCTGTTCTTTACAAATTACCCAGTCTCAGGTATTTCTGTTATAGCAACACAAAGCAGACTAATATAGCATTATTTTTGGGTGTGTCCGTGAGCATGTTTCCAGAGATTAGCATGTGACCTGAGTGGATTAGGTGGGGAAGATCTGCCCTCAATATGAGTGGGCACCATGCCATCTGCTGGGGACCTGAAAACACTGGGAAGAAACTCTTTATCTGCTGTGGCTGGGATACACTTGTCTCTCCTGTTTGTGGACATCAGAACTCGAGACTCTTCAGCCTTTGTTTTTCAGGACTTAGACCAGCAGTATCTCCAGGTTCTCAGGCTTTTGGCCTTAGACTGAGCTACACTACTGGCATCCAGTTTGCAGACAGCCTATCATGGGACTTCTCAGCCTTCATAATCACATGAGCCAATCCGCTTGATAAGTCCCCTCTCATATATCTATCTCCGTATCTTATTGGTTCTGTCTCTCTGGAAAACCCTACCTGATAAATTTGTTCATTCATTCCAGAGATTTTTGCTGAGTTTCTATTATATGGGAGGTGTGGAATGGCATGTTGGTCTCCTAATAGTAAGACAGGAAAGTTTCTTGCTTTTGTGAAGCTAGTATATTCATGAGAAGGCAGACAATAATTGAGTAGTCAATTTAAAATGGTGATATGTTATAAAAAAAATACAAAAAAGGAATATGATAGAGAATAGCTAGGAAGGACCTTTCTGAGGTGACACTGAATTAAGAAATGAGTGATTACAGGGAGTAAGCCAGGCAAATATCTGGGCGAGAGCATTCCTGAGAGAGGAAACAGCAAGTGCAAATGCCCTGAGGTAGGAAGAGCTTGGCATGCTCTGGAGAATGGAAAGGGCCAGTGTGGGTACAGCACAGTAAGCCATGTGGGGACATGGTCAGTGATGCAGTCAAAAAGGTAGGTGGCGGCTGGATCATGTAGGTCCTCGTAGGCTACGATCAAGACTAAAAAATGCATTCTTAGTCCAGTGTCTGGCACGGTCAGTGCTCAATAATCTAATGTTTCCTTTCTTTGTAATTCCTTTCCCTTAAAACAGGCTGGAAACTTGGTTGTGGTATTGAATTACCATTCTGGCTGCTGCTTCTCTCCTAGAACTGAAAGGATCTATTAGTTACATAACAAGAAAGGTTTATCTTTTCTCACAATTCCACAGACCATGGAAAAGCACCAGGTTGGAGTTTCATGTGTCTCAGAGGGAGGGGAAAAGGATCCAGGGTGCTTAGGAGTCTGAGTAACCATTGAGCAGGTAGCATACGAGACGTTAATTTACTAAGCTTGGATTTAGATATCTGTGAGAGTATCATATTAATAAGAATATAATACAACTTATATGAGCTGGACTTTAAGAATCTTAAACCATCAAATAACCAGAAAACACATTCTATATATTTTGCTTCTGGGAGAAGGGCAAAGACAAGGAATATGTGACAGTAAATAGTTTTTAAATAAAAATCCCACATGCCAAAGAAGTCTGCCAATTCAGCCTAACTTCTAAAAGTATCTTTCATCCCAGAATACATGATCCTTAGGACTGCAAGATGCTCATCTTTCCCAGAGAGACTCAATTTCCTTGGAGGAATTTATTGACAGTGGGCAGCAATGTGGGCTAACCTCTAGATTCTTTTTTCAAGTAATGAGGGAGGAAATAAATGGGATTTTCAGTTTTATCCCTCTGCTAACCAGGAAGAAAACCCCAACCCACCGATGTACACTGAGCCCTGGTTAATCAAGTTTCTGCTGTGGTTGGCAGACAAAAGCTGAGCAGATTTCTTCCAAGCGTGGTGCAAAGTAGGGCTGGATTTTGCTGTAATTTTGTCATTAGGACCAAAAGAAGAAATCACATCAATCAGAGATAATTTCCCTGGGCTTCCCAGAGGGGTATGAAAGGCAGAGTGAACTCCCTGTTGCTCTGAAGTGGCAGTGAGTGACGGTCCAACAGATGAATCGAACAGATGGGTGGAGGTGTCAATGTGAAATTGATGTGCACCCTGGTGTTGAAAAAGAGGAAGCTGCTTAGAAAATGACACAGGGGATGCAGACATTGGAGATCTTGCTGAATACTGAAGGCCTCGTCCACGCTTGGTTTGGCCTCTGGAGAACGAAGGCGTATAGGGAGACATTTGGCCAAAACCTCATGGAGGAAACAATTAACAAATAAGTTAATTACTTTAATAAACTTTTATTAAGCATCTACTATATACCATACACTATGCTTAGATGATGAATAAAGAAATATATCAGACCTCTTCTCTCCCAAAGCTTTGTCTGCAAGGTGATGAGAAGGGCAGACAAATGGGGACACACAGGATACTGATGATCAAATTCAGGGTGATGAAGTCTGTATTAGTCTGTTTTTGTTGCTTATAACAAAATACCTACAACTGGGTTATTTATAAAGATAAATGAAATTTATTGCTTACAGTTTCTGAGGCTGGGAAATCCAAAGTCCATCTGGTGGTGGCTACAGTGACCCAGGGATCTCACATTGCAAGATGGTGGAAGCAGAGAGAGCAGAGAGAGAGACAGTCTCTTCTCTTTCTTCTTTTAAAGCCCTCAGAACCATGCCCCTGACCACCATTTTTAATCCATTCACTGCTGCACGGTCCTACAATCCAATCACCTCTTCAAGGCTCCACCTTTCAATTACCATAATAGAATTCCCACCCTCTTAACAGTCACAGTGGGGGCTAGGTTTCTAATACATAAAACTTAGGGGACACAATTCAAGCTTCAGGGAGTTTTGGGGGAACATAATTCAATCCACTACATTCCACCCCTGGCCCCCCAAAACTCATGTCCTTTTCACATGCAAATACATTCATTTCATTCTCAAAGTCTTAACTTGCTTCAGGTTAAGAGTCCAAAGTTCAAAGTCCCATCTGTGAAATCAATATAAGTTATCTACTTCCAAGATACAATGGTAGGACAAACATAGGGTAGGTATTCCCATTACCAAAGTGAGAAATAGGCCAAAAGAAAGGGGTAACAGGTCCCAAACAAGTCCAAAACCCAGCAAGGCA
>NW_007728313.1:109526-111830 GCF_000696425.1 Galeopterus variegatus
AGAAATAGGCCAAAAGAAAGGGGTAACAGGTCCCAAACAAGTCCAAAACCCAGCAAGGCAGACATTAAATCTTAAAGCTGGAGAGTCATGTACCTTGATTTTATGTTCAATGTCCTCTGCATGCTGGTGTGGGGGTTGGGTCCCCAAGCCCTTGGGCAGCTCTGCTCTTGTGGCTTTCTTGGTCTAAGTGATGCTTTAGTTCTCCCAGGCTTGTGTTCCACTCTGGTAGCTCCACAGGTCTGGGGTCTCCATGGCTGTCCTGCTCTCCTGGCTCCAGTAAGCATGGCACTGATGGGGTATTTCTGCTGCTTCTCTGACCCCACATTTCCACTTGGCATTCTCTAGTGAAGGCTGTCTGTGATGACTCCACCCCTGACACAGATCTCTTTCTTTGCCCCAGTATTTTCCATATATCCTTTGAAATCTGGGTGGAAGATCCCAAGCCATCACAGCTCTGGCATTCTGGGAGCTTGCAGACCTAACACCCCATGGACACAACCAAGGCTTCTGGCTTGTATTTTCCAAAGCTGCGGGTCCAGCCTGGGGCCAATTTGCCCACAACTGGAGCAGCCAAAGCAGCTGCGGTGTTGGTGCTAGAAGCAGCTTCCTGAGGTGGTCCTGGGCAGTGAACCCATGGAGGGCTCCTCAAGCCTGTTCCCCAGGACCATTCTGTCTCCCTAGGTCTTTGGGCCTGAAATGGAACAGCTGGCCCCAGAGGCTTCTGCAATGCCTTCGGGGCCTTTTTCTCCTTCTCTTGATAATCTCTTTCCTTTGTACTAATCTTCTTAGTCAATGATTGCTGGGCTGCACCATTGCATGCTCTCTGCTCCTCTACCACATGGCCAAGCTGCAAATTTTCCAAATGTTTCCACTCTGCTTCCCTTTTAAATTCTGGTTTTATGTCATGCCTTTGCTGCCATAACTCAGCATGGGCTGTTGCAAGTAGCCATGCAGCTTCCTGAATGTTTTGCTGCTTAGAAATTTCTTCCACCAAACGCTCTGGTTCACAACTCTTAAGTTCCAACTTCCACAAAGTTCTAAGGCATGGACACAATGCAGACAAGTTCCTTTCTATGGTGTAGCAAGGGTGATCTTTTGTTCAATTCACAATAAGTTCCTCATTTCTATCTGAGACCTCATCATCAGCATGGTCTTTACTGTCCACATTTCTATCAACATTCTGGTTATGACGATTTAACCATTTAATTCTAAAATGTTCCAAACATTTTCTCTTTTTGTCTTCTTCTAAGTCCTCTAAACTCCTCCAACCTTTGCCTACTACCTAGTTCTAAAGCTGCTTCCACATTTTCAGGTATCTGTATAGCAACACCCTGCTCCTTGGTACCAATTTTCTGTATTAGTCCATTTTGTGTTACTATAACAGAATACCTGAAACTGGGTAATTTATAAAGAACAGAGGTTTATTTGGCTTATGATTCAGGGACAGCTGTATCTGGTGTGGGCCTCAGGCTGCTTCTACTCATGGTGGAAGGTGACAGACAGCCAGTGGGTACAAGCAGGTCACATGGTGAGAGGAAGCAAGAAAAAGACAGGGGAGGTGCCAGGGTCTTTTAAATAACCAGCTCTCATGGGAACTAACAGAGTGAGAACTCACTCACTCATCCCCCCACCTATGGAGAGCATTAATCCATTTATGAAGGATCCACCCCAATGACTCAAACTGCCACACTAGGGATCAAATTTCCATATGAGTTCTGGGAGTACAATATATCCAGACTCCATCAAGGTCCATAACAGTGGGACACATGGGCTCCTGTCTAGGGGCTCAGGAATGGCTTTCTGGAGAAGACATCTGGGATGAAATGTTTTCTAATTATACAAGTACTGCATGTTGTCTCAAGTTGGGATCCTGTATTAGTTTTCCATTGTTATGTAATAAATCACTCCCAAATTTAGCAGCTTAAAACAGCACACACTTATCATCTCACAGTAGTGTGGGTCAGGAATCTGACTGTAAGTTAGTTATATCCTCTGCTTCATGGTTTTGCACAGGGCTGCAATCAAGTGTTGGCCTGAGGTTTGCGGTCTCATCTGAAGACCTGACTGGGGAAGTACAGTAGTCCTCCTTTTTCTGTGGTTTTGCTTTATGGTTTCAGTTATCTGCGTGTGGTCAACTGCAGTTAAAACTACTAAGCCAAAATTTCCAAAAATAAACAATTCATCAGTTTTAAATCACATGCTGTTCTGAGTAGCATGATGAAATCTCACTCCAACCTGAGTATTTGATGTGTCTCTCATATGTGATGTGAATCACCCGGGATGTGAATCATTTCTTTGTCCAGT
>NW_007728313.1:113719-115393 GCF_000696425.1 Galeopterus variegatus
AATTTGCGGTGGAGATCCAGAGAGAGCATATTTTGTAGTAATCCCCATCAGGAGGCAAAAGAACTGAAGTATTTATACCCCTGCACTTGTCAGTCATTGGCTAAGGGCTGTTGTGAGGCTGCATAAGTTTCATTTACATTCTCCAATAAGGAACTAAAAGAAAGAGAAATCAAGAAAGTAAGCCCATTTACAATAGTCACCCCCCCCCCAAAAAAAAGATACCTAGGAACCTATTTAACCAAGAAGGTGAAAGATCTCTACAATGAGAACTAAAAATCTCTACTGAAAGAATTTAAAGACACAAGAAGATGGAAGGACATTTCATGCTCTTGGATTTGAAGAATCAACATTGTGAAAATAGTCATACTACCTAAAGTGATCTACAGATTTAATGCAGTCTGCACCAAAATGCCAATGGCATTCTTCACAGAAATAGAAAAAACAATCCTAACATTAATCCTAACATTCATATGGAACAACAAAACATCTCAAATAGCCAAAGCAATTCTGAACAAAAATAAATAAATAAATAAATAAAGCTGGAGGCATAACACTACCTGACTTCAAATTATAATACAAAGCTATAGTAAACAAAATAGCATGATACTGGCATAAAAATAGACACATAGACCAATGGAACAGAATCAACCCACAGACTTACAACCAACTGATATTTGACAAAGACAACAAGAACATACANTCTGAGGACAATGCCGTAATGAATGGATTAATAATAGTGCTCATGGGCTTGGTTCTGAGGGATTTAAAAGGAGAGCACTTGACAGTCTCTTTCTCTCTGCTCCACCATTCTGCCCTGTGAGAGCCCTGGGTCACTGTCACCATCAACAAGGCCTTCACCAGATGTGTTCCCTGGACTTTGGACTTCCCAACTTCTGAAACTGTAAGCAATGAATTTCATTTTTTTAAAAACCCAGTTCCAGGTAGTTTGTTATAAGCAACAGAAACAGGCTAATATGGTCATGAACACAAGAGGTGGAGATCATTGGAGGCCATGTCAGAAGCTGCCTATCACAGGTCCTAGGAGCAGATCCTGACATGAGTGCTCATCTAAAACTAACTTATTAGGAAGCATTTCCAGGAGAAACCCAAGCAAGTGTGTGATAATAAAGTCCTACAGAGGAGAACTTTGGCCTAATTTGCGGTGGAGATCCAGAGAGAGCATATTTTGTAGTAATCCCCATCAGGAGGCAAAAGAACTGAAGTATTTATACCCCTGCAGCTCAGTAATTGTTGGCAGCACAGAGATCTCTGGCTGTTGGACAGAAGCCTCCTCCAGGTCCTTGCCACTTGGGTCTCTCCCATATGGCAGCTTGCATTATTTGATTGTGTGAGGTGAGAAGACCATCTAGAAAGTATGCTAGCAAGATGGAAGCCATACTTTCTTCTAACCTAATCATGGAGCAACACCCATCACCTTTAGATTTAGAAGCAAGTCACACTCAGAGTGAGGGGTCTACACAAGGGCATTGATATGAATTAAATTGTGTCCCCCAAGTTTTATGTATTAGAAGCTTGATCTCCACTGTGACTGTTAAAAGGTGGGAAATTCTATTACGATAATTGAAAGCTGGGGTCTTGAAGAGGTGATTAGATTCTGAGGACAATGCCGTAATGAATGGATTAATAATAGTGCTCATGGGCTTGGTTCTGAGG
>NW_007728313.1:116166-129693 GCF_000696425.1 Galeopterus variegatus
ACAGAACTCAAGCAATTATTCAATAAAAAAATAAATGACTCAATTAAGCCATGGGCCAAGGAGCTGAATAGACATTTTTCAAAGGAAGACATACAAATGACCAACAGGTGCATGAAAAATGCTCTACATAACTAATCAGCAGGGAAATGCAAATTAAAACCACATTGAGATATCATCTCACCCCAGTTAGATTGGCTATAGTCAGAACGACTGAGAATAACAAATGCTGGTGAAGATATGGAGAGAGGGGAACACTCCTACACTGTTGGTGGGACTGTAAATTAGTACAACCACTATGGAAAACAGTATGAAGGTTTCTCAAACAACTACACATAGATCCACTATACAATCCAGCAATCTTACTCCTGGGTATATAACCAAAAGAATGGCAGTCATCATGTTGAAGGGATACCTGCAATCCCATGTTCATTGCAGCTCTGTTGACAATAGCCAAGATATGGAACCAACCTAAATGTCCATCAGCAGACTGGATAAGGAAAATGTGGTATACATACTCAATGGAATATCACTCAGCCATATAAAAGAATGAAATTCTGCCATTCGCAACAACATGGATGAGCATGAGGAAATTATGTTAAGTGAAATAAACTGGACACAGAGGGAAAAATACCATGCATTCTCACTCATAAGTTGGAGCTAAGAGAGAAAGAAGGAAGGAAAGAAAGACCACTGTGGTGTGTTGGACTTGCAGAGGGAGAGAACATACCTAGGGGTTGTTGGGGGAGAGGGGGAGAGGGGAAGGGAGGTCAGGTTCAATGGAATATCACTCAGCCATATAAAAGAATGAAATTCTGCCATTCGCAACAACATGGATGAGCATGAGGAAATTATGTTAAGTGAAATAAGCTGGACACAGAGGGAAAAATACCATGCATTCTCACTCATAAGTTGGAGCTAAGAGAGAAAGAAGGAAGGAATGAAAGACCACTGTGGTGTGTTGGACTTGCAGAGGGAGAGAACATACCTAGGGGTTGTTGGGGGAGAGGGGGAGAGGGGAAGGGAGGTCAGGGAGAGGTTGGGTGGGGGACATGGGGAATAATTGCAATTTGTGGTAATGGGTGTGCTGCTAGTATTGATCTGATCATTACATCTTGGGCACAGTTGGTAATGGTCATCTTTGTGCCCCATGAATATGCATAATCAGCAGTAATAAAAACAAGAAAGTAAAGGATAGAGTAGAGATCCATGGCACGGGGTTTTTCTGGCCTGCATGGTGCTTTTTCTGAGCCAACATTGAAAAATGGCAGATTCTACAAAAAAACCCCAAAACTAAAAAGCACCCCCCCTCCCCGAAATTTCCTGATTCTTTTGAAAACTTGGAAGAGCTCACAATGCTGAATCTGTATTCCGGCTGGGAAAGAGGGCTGGAGCTGTGAAATCACTCAGTTCTTGAATTGGGACATGGGCTCATGGTTTTATCTAGGCCCAGCACCCTGTACTGAGTCTCTGTACACCTTCAAGATTGGGAGTCATGGGTCTGACCATGTCGGGGGAATGGTGGAAGGTGAGGCTGGCAAGAGCTACATCATTAAGGGCATCAAACATCATGCTGAGGGCTGAACAGTATGTCCTGTGGCAATAGGAAGCCATTGAAGGTTTTAAGTAGCACTATGGCATGGTGAGATTTGTGCTGTGGGAAGCCCGTGTTATTTGACCCCACTGATCAGATCTGGGGATCAGCTATTACTTAGAGGAAACTTTTAAAATGAACTTCAGATGTCAGAATTAGGTTAATTATAATTCTTATTTATATAATGCTGTTATTATTTCTCTAAGAATGGATATTTTTTAGTTTACTTAATTGATTAACTATTTATTAATCTAATAAATACCCTTGAACTTATCCAACCAGGAGCTGTAACATTGATGACAACGTACATCTCTTCCTATCTTACCTTGTAGTGGGATTCTGGTGTCTTTGCTTGCTCAGCAACTGTTCTCCACTATTGTAAGCTGGTGAAGGTTAGACGAGCTTAGAAGTCATCCAGTGCAGGTGTTTTTAGAGAATCTCCCTTTTAAAGAATTTTTCTACCCAGTGATGGGAAATTCATGACTCAAGCAAGCAGCCAATTCTAGCTGTTAGAAAGTTGGGCCTGCTCGTAATGCCTGTTCACTGATTCTAGCTGTGCTGTCTCTTAACTTCCTTCCATCCTTACCTGGAACCTGGTAAACACAATCTTCATTCAACCTGTATTGAGCACCTGCCTTGTACAAGGCACTGTGGGGAATACAAATGTGGTTAAGACAAGGTTTTCCTTCCCCGGGAAAGTTTATACTTTTGAAGAAGAGATAAGACAAATACACAAATAATTATAATACAATGTCAAGAGTGCTGTGTACTATAAGAGAGGAACAAGCAAAGTGTTATTGGAATTCAGAGAAAGACAGAGATTAATTCCCAGTAGAGGAAGTTGTAAAAGAGGAAGCATTTGGGCTGTGTTTTGATGGGAGGTGAGATGATGGTTTTGCAGGCTGGGGACGGGGAGGGGACAAGAGAGTGCTATACAAGCAGAGGGAACAGCATAGATAAAAGTATGGGGATGGGAGAACATAGGGTTGGTGACTCCCAGGGACATGAGTATGGACTTACCTGTGTCATAATCCTTATCTCTGTCCTATCTTACTATGGCTTTGTTATTTATTTTTGTGATCACATGTTTATGTCTTGGTCTCCTCCATAAGACCATGAGCTACAGAGGACTGGACTTTGACACTACCATCTCATCAGTCCTTAGCACAGTGCCTGGCATATGGTAGGTATTCCATATGCAATTGCCAAGAAAGTGAATGTCATTTTGGTCCTGCTGCTGTCTACTTCTTTCCTTCATTACACTGCATGCGTGTTGAACTTAGAGTGTTTATTTAGTACCCTCTACTTTACCTTCAGCTGTCACTCAAGGTCTTGACCTTGTCTTACTCTGCGTATATTTTCATTTTATGAATTACTTTTGGACCCAGATTCCAGCTCCCGTACTGGTCCATCTTACAAAGGAACAGTTTGAATAAATCCCATTAATTCAGCCAACCTGCTCTATTTTGAGCCCTAATACACAATCTTTTGGGCATTTTTCAATCCAACAGTTATTTATTGAGTGTCTTCTACATGCCAGGGACACAAGATCAGGGCAGTGCTATGTTGTCCCCAGGTTGACCCGAGTTTGGCTGCATTCCTAAATCTCACCAGAAAAACTAAGAGGCTGGAGAAAATGGCAAGTTTCCAAGGAGGAGAGAGGTCTGATGTGTCGACCAGATTAATTCATCTTGTGCTACTATTAAATGAGCGTTTGGGTCCATCAAGCAAGTCCTGATGACAGCTACCTCTTCTGATGATCATCAGGAATCTATCTGGGCTCTTTCAGGGGGAACGAGAGATTGTAATTCTGAAGTGGAAAAGAAAGAAATGTAATTGGATCAATGGGCTGGTAATGATGCTATTGAACAGCTTTCTGCCGGAGCTGTGCTGCAAGTGGAGAACCTGGCCACGGCCAGGGGAATGCTCGACTTTGACACAAAGACTTGCAGATGGTGAAGTGATTTTCATATGCATCATCTCATATGATTCATTATCATCCTCCCCAGCCAGAGACAGTGTTTTAGTGGTGTCAAGGCAGGCCTGCCCAGCATTTGACTGTGTGTCTGGGGCTGGGGAGAAAGATCCACATGGATACTTGTGCTTTACCAGATGTTTGCCAGTGTCAGCTGCCCTTGTGTCTGTAGCTGCATTGTTTCTGTTGGGCAGAAATCGGAGCAGAGTGTGTGCTCATCCACAGAGGAATGACTGAGTTCTGGAGCATCCACTCATGGGCTGGTACGTGCCTGTGAAGGAGAGTGAAGCAGAGCTGTATCACGTAACTTCAAAGGCTTTCAGCAAGGAATTGCTGAGGGAGAAAAGCTACATGGACAGCAGAGGGTACAATACGGTCCCATATCTGCAAAACAGACAACGACCACCCATGTTCATATATGTCTATACGTCTGTCTAGAATTAAATGAGGATGGAGAATATGTAAAAGATCAGAGACTGGACTGTTAATATAGGGTTTTCTGGTGGGGCAGTTTGTGGGGCAGGAGAGAGATAGCAATGGGGGAGGGAATGAGAGGGGACAAGGCAACAAAGCAAAAAATGATAAGGAAAAAAGTATACACCCTCTCTCCCTCTCTCTGTCTCTCTCACACACACGTGCATGTATTTTCTCACTTTTATGCATTTGTATAAAATTTGTGTATGTATTGTATATGTATGTATAAGGCTAAAGAATTGAAAAAAAAGCAGCAAAGGAATCAAGCAACATTATTTATTTTTATTCACATAACATGCATCAGTGTCATACTCTGTACCAGGTACTGTGCTTGGCATGGGTGATAAGCCCCAGGACCCATCCTTTAGAAAGTATTTCGTAGTCCATCAAAGAACAATACAAACTAGAGTGGTTTCAATCCTGGCTGCACATTAGTCACCGCCGGTGGCTGGAGCTTTAAAGAAATCCTGATGTCTGGGGCCCCACTCTAGATCAATTAAATCAGAATCCAGAGTCTGGACACCTGCATTTAAAAAAATCTCCCCTAATGTGAGAGTTGAGAATCATTGCCTTAAAACTTGAAATTTAATATCTCAAAACATATTATCCTAAAGAAAATATGTATTAATAACTTAATCTAGCCTTTTGCAAAGATTGCATCCATGTAATAAAATTTATGTAATAAAAGGCAGTTTTGGCCACGTGGAAGTGGCTCCTATCATTCCAAGGCTACTGAGCTAAGGGGGCAACCAGGGAGGATATTAAAAGGTGGATGGCAACCAAGAAGGGTGGTCTGATCTCATGACCCCTCCCCTCCATCTGCTCAAGTCGGTCTCTTTGGCTTGGTGGCATTCAGATAAAAGCAGCTTCTCCTTGGCTTGCTCTCTTACCTGGCTGAAGCAGTGTGGTTCTGAAATTAACTGGGGGCTCTATTTCCTCTGAGATGTTGGCACTTCCTAATGAATTGTTTTCCCACTTAAGAATACACACTCATGTCATTTAAGGAAACTCAACAGGTGAAGCCCAGTAATTAAGGATCTCTGCAGGAAGGGGAAACTGAAAGCAGCAGCTGGATCTCCTCTGAACAGTGCCATTAATCAGCCCACCTGCACAGGGAGAGTGAGACACCAATCACGAAGCAAGCCCAGAGGATAGGCTAGTGTCCCCCTCAGGGTTGTCACTGCCCCACATTTCAGGGCTGTGGGAGGGAAGCTGCAGAGCCTGGTTAAGATGCCTATTATACAAATTAAAGCTGCACTCATTCTGCTCCTGCATAATCATGGGCCCCACTTTTAAGGAGGCACCCATTCTCAGGGTCTTGTATGTGCAGGGTCAACACCTGAGAGTGAGTGCCACCTTAAATTTTCCACCCCAGGTGCCTTTCTTGCCTAATCACTGTCCCAGCACTGGCAGGGTGTGTTGGCTTTGGGGACAGACATTTCAAATCTTCACTTTTCTGCTTTCTAGCTCAGTGATTTGGGGCTGGTGATAGCCTTCCTCTCTGAGCCTCAGTTTCTTCATCTGGAAAATGGAGAATTAAATGTAAAGTACCCTCTACTATGCCAATGTGCATGTTCGATAGTTGACATTATTCTCTTTAATGGGAAAAATTTATTTTAAAAATTGGCTGCTATTTGAATTGGTTGATCTAAGGAAGACTCCCTTTGAGACAACTGCATTTATTTTTTTTCAGAAAAATTGGTGTGGTTTGCTTATTTGCAGTGGGGCCTCCCCTGGGGCATAATGGAGATGGGAGAAGTTCAGTAAAGAAAAGCTGCATTGGTATGCATGACACAAAACAGGAATTTGAAGTCTTCTTCCAACTCCCAACCGGCAAGGAGATAGGGTCTTGGGGTCTTGGGGGTCTTGAACACTGCAAAAAATGAAAAGAGGATGGAGGAGAAGGGACTTGTTAGGGAAAGGATTCAAGCAAGTTGGGCTTTGTGGAAAGTCTGTCTAGGGAGTGAGAAATTCCCTAGGGTAGGGATGAGTGGGAACTTCAGGACAGAGGTAACTCAACTGCAGGGAAGTCCTTGCTTCCTGTGTGCTGTAATCCCCCTCCAGTTCCTGACAGCTTCAGTAAAGTTGGCTTCATAAAACACCTATGTCTTAGAGGTGCTTTGGAGAAATGAAGGAAGAGATGAGGTCCATTGCAGGTTGTGGAGGGATGGAGAGAGGCCATAAGCCAGAATTCAGGAGGTAAGTGGTTCTTCAGGAGTGGGAATTCAAAGTAGGACATGAGTTTGTGCAGAAAACCCTTGGAAACTGCATCAAAGACCACACTTTCTACCCTATGGGAGATAGAGTCTTGAGACATTTTTATTTGGCTTTTCAAGGAAAGAGTGATCCTAGAAGGACTTGGGGACATCCAAGCAGCAGACATCTGGGTAACAGAATTGTTAGCTTTGGGATCTGTTTGGAGACCACGTGCCCAGAACAGGCCTTCAGTAAAATCTTCCTGGAAATGGTCCCCTGCCTGGGGCATGGGGTTGGGTCCAGAGGGATCATTTGACTTTGGTGCTTACAATCCATTCCTCATGCCAATCCATTGAGCAAACCTGGCATTCAGCATTTGACCCTTTCAGCTCCACTTCTCTGTTCACCTGCTATGGCTGGCTTTCTCTCGCCTCTTTGTTCACCTGCCCCTCTGGTGTTCCCTTTGAAGTCGTGGAAGCTACTCCTCATGCTCCATTCTTTGCCTAGCTTCCAAGTTTTGGCACCTCCTGAGTAATAATACATTCCCTGGAGGTATGTCCCTAGTGATCCTTCATTTGGCAACTCCTGGAGCCTATCTCCTTGCGCATTTCTTTTGCAGGCAGCTGCCATCTGACATACCCTGCTGGACAGTGCTTGTTCACCCATTCTAATCATCTACATCCACCCAACTTCTTATCCTTCCCCACTGCCCATGGGCAGTAAGAATCCTGGTGGAGGAATACCCAAGATGAAGCATAATCTTCATGCAAAACCGGGTCATAATGAGGAATTTCATATGCATATCCGAAGCACCTAGAATATTGTCTGGTTCATAATAGGTGCTCAGTAATTATTTGTTGATTGAATTATTATTGATGTTAACAGATGATCAAGAAGGATCAGTGATCAGTAATTTCAGGTAGGCAGTTTTCAGCTTAATGTAATGTAAGCTGCTGGGTGAAGTAATGAGCTCTCTGTCACTGGATATGTCAGGTGCCCGAAGGGCTGGGCTAGGTAACTTCCAAACTCCTCTGAACGAGTTGACTTCTAAGCTTATCTGTCAGGTGGATATATAAATAGTTAAATCCATGTTTTTGAAATCAGAAGAATCTGACTTAAAAGCCTGGCTTATAATTAGCTGTGTGATATAGAGTAAGTTACTTAACTCCTCCGCACCTTAGATTCCCCATTTGTAAAATCAGGATGATGAGAGTACCTACCTCATTGGAATATCTGATGCCTAGAGGGTTAAGGAAGAAGCTGTAGGTAATGCATGTAGGTAAAGTATGTTCCTGCCTGTCAGTGAAGGTATCATTTTTTTTTTTTAATTTTTATTTTGTCAATATACAATGTATATGATTATTATGGCCCTTCACCGACACCTCCTGCCCTCCTCCCTCTCTCCCCTCCCCCCCAAGAATGTCCTTTCCGTTTGTTTGTTGTAACAACTTCAAAAAAAGTATAGTTGTTATATCTTCTTCCCCACCCCACCCCCGGTTTTTTTTGTGTGTGTTTGTGGGTAAATTAATTTGTTTATTTTTTAGCTCCCACCAATAAGTGAGAACATGTGGAATTTCTTTTTCTCTGCCTGACTCGTTTCACTCAATATTATTCTCTCAAGGTCCATCCATGTTGTTGCAAATGGCAGTATTTCATTTGTTTTTATACCTGAGTAGTATTCCATTGTGTAGATATACCACATTTTCTTAAGAACACATAACAGCTCTCAGATTGTACAGCTCTATTACTCCCATTTCTGAGGCTGGGACTAGTGAAATACTTTCTGGCAAATCTGGAAGACTCATGAACAGGACCCTGGTTTTCTGAGTCCCTCTCCATATCTCAACCACTTCACCACTGGAGAGAAGTTGAGTCTGCCTTTAGGGGAGGAATGGGTTGGTCTGCTGGGGTTGGGTGAGGAGCAGGCATCCATCCCTCCTCTCCTGTCCATACACAAAAAGACCAACCTCTTGCATGTGTGAGAACAATAGAAGTGCCACCCATTGAAGTCAAATTCTAGATTTTGTGAGTCTTTGGAAGGTCATCAGAGGAGAAACAATGGCCACAACGGGCTGAAGCTTGTCATCCTCACTGGGAGGAGAATCTTTAGTGAAGGGACATTAGTTGGTTTCTTGAACAAGGGTGTATATGCAGGGCAGAATGTCCCCTTGGGCTGTGATGAAGGGGTACCTTTGTCTGGAGACGATTCATCAAGCCATTGCAGGGGAGCCTCCTTATTGCGAGTCATATGCTGGGTTGATGCATAGGAGGCGCACTATAAATACTTGTTTAATGAATAGATACTTTTCACTCCTAATAGCTTCCTCTCTTCTTGACAATCTTAAGGAATGGGGAGAGACTTAGGACTACCTTCCCTACTAGTTATCTAATTCCTGCATAAAAAATCACCCAGAACTCAGTGGCTTAACACAACCATCTTTTACATTTTCTCACAATTCTGTGAGTCAGAAATTTAGGCTCAGCTCAGCCACGTGGTTCTTCCGCCCGTCTTACCCGAGGCTGCTCATGGTTTGCTCTCGTCTGGTGGCTGGACTAGAGATGGATGGTCTGTGATGCCATCACGCCCACCTCTGGCATTTGAAGCTGTCTGTTGGCCGGATGTTGCTCCACACGGTTTCTCTTCCTGAAGAGTCTACCTTGGACTTTCTCATATGCCAATCTCAGGGTGGCATTTTAAGAAGGAGAAGGTAGAAGCTTCAGGCCTATGGAGATGTAGATGCTGAACTCCCATAACATCACTTCTTTGAGATTTTTCTTGGTCAAAGAAAATCTCATGGTTAGGTCAGACTCAAGAGGGTGGAGAAATAGATTCCACCCCTTAATGGGAAGAACAAGAAAGTCTCATTACAAAGTGGTGTGCATATAGGGATGGGAGGAATTTATGGCCAACTAATCACTATAATTCTGAATCGACTCACAAGCACTATCAAGGCTGATCATTACTGTCACCTAGTCCAAAAAGTAGTTCTTGTAAATACAGAGCAGGTAGAGTGCCAATATTGACTTATTTGCATGATAAGTGATGGGTCAGTCCTGCAAAATCACCCCATTCTCAAGTGCCTGTCATGCACATTTCCATATTTATATAGAACTTCAACCTTCCCCCTGTCTTTGTTTCTGCCTAATATATTCCTTGGCATGTGTATATCAGCCCAGGTTGGTCCCACATATTTGTCTAATGCTATGTCAAAATTGGGCATATCCTCCGGCCTTTTTGTATGACCACATTATTATAACATAAAGATGGTTAAGTCTCCTGGTTATCTTGGGTTTGGGCAGGTCCTTCCTGGTGATAGCTCACTGGTTTCTTCCAAGTCTGCCCAAGCCATAATATGCTTCTCCAATCAATATCTTGCAAAGAACTAAACTTTTATATCCCATAATCTCCTTTAGACATCTGTTGGTGTTAAATCAACTTCTTTGATTTTCCATTGTCCTGGTATTTTTGGTATAAGCCTGTTTTTTTTCCCCAAGTAGTTAAATCTATTTAAAAAGTAATATTTTTTACTGAACATGATTACTTTAGGTCTTCTTTATTCAAAAATCACTTTTCTAATGAGTCCTTCCCTGATTCTCCTATTTAAAATTGAAACTCTTCCCAGCCAGTCTCAATTCCTTTTTTTGATTTTTTCTCCTTATAGCATTTCACATCATTGCTGTGGATTGAATGTCTCCCAAAGTCATCAAAGATTAATCTCTATTGTAACTGTTAAGAGGGTGGGAAATCCTATGGTAAACTTATGGTAATTGAAAGGTGGGGCCTTAAAGAGGTGATGAGATTGTGAGGACCACGCACTAGTGTGTGGATTAATCCACTGGTGGTTTAATGGTGGTCATGGGCGTGGTTCTGATGGCTTTAAAAGGAGAGCAACTGAGAAACTTAGCTCTCTCCTGCTCAGCTATTTCACTGCGTAATAACCTGTGTCACTGTAGAACCACCACAAACAAGACCTTCACCAGATGCATTCTCTGGACTTTGGATTTCCCAGCGTCCAAAATTGCAAGAAATAAATTCTATTTCTTTATAAATCACCCAGTTTCAGGTATTTTGTTATAAGCAACAGAGACGGACTAATACAGCCATCTACCATTCTATATGTTATACTTCTTTGTTTGTAGTCTGTCTCTCCTCCTCTAGAAGGTAGGATTCATGAAGGTAGGGAATGTTTGTCTGTTTTGGTTACTATTATGTCCACAGCACCTAGAATGGTGCCTGCCTTATAGCAGGTACTCAATAAATAATTGTGGAAAAAAATGGATAAATCATGTCTCTCTATATCTCTTTATCTCTATCTCCATTTGTTTATATCTAGTTCTGTTTATCTCCATCCATCCATCCATCCGTCCATCCACTCACCCACCCATTTGTCCATCCATCCATCATTTTAGTGAACCTGCCTGGTTAACCCTCTAGCATGGCTTAAATAATAGTAAGAAGAAGTGACAACTAGGAGCAGATCAATTAATATCAGAGAGTGTCTATGGCTCTGCAGGCTCCTTGTTCTTGCTGAGCTTCTGTCTTTGAGGCAAATAAAGTCTATGCTGGTCATAAAGACAATTCTTCAGCTAAACAGAGTTCAGATTCTGCTACATCTGAGAGGCATCATTAGGGAACAAAAACTCTTTCATGCCTAAAACTTTAAAAAGCTGAAACTGCACACATTAGAGAATTTCTCTTTTTAATCTGAGCAGCTTTGGTTCTTGGGGGTTGGGAGGGTCATTGCAGTAGCATGAGAATCATTCAATCTTTATTTTATCCTTGGGGAGATTTATGAGTTTTTCTCTGCCCCTCTACATTTTGGGGTCTTCTCTGTTTTTAGACATTTGCTGAGGGATTTTTTTGTGACTTTTTCTGGTCACACGGTCAGGCCAAAGGTGAGACAAAAATACATTCAGGCCAGTTGGCTGGGGCTGGTGTTGTTTTAATATGAGAAAAGGGTTGGCGGGGGAGGGGGGCATACATTCTGTCTCCTTGTCACCAGTGGCCAGAATCTGCCTCACGCGGCTGAGGTGAGGGCCGATTTTCCCTGTGGTTGCAGCTTTGAAATAACAGTCACAAGCAGAATGACCATAAACTGTATCTGGTCAAACCATTATTTTCTTTAGCTCACAAAATACTAATTTTATTTTACTTTTCTTTTGGACACAGGCTCCTGGCCCATCAACAGTGATCTATGCAAGGTCCCAGTGCAAGGAAGAATTAACACAGCAGGAATGAGGTTGCCGTCTTTAGAAAGGGCTGCTTTGGGACTTGACCCTTGTCTGGCATCTGGGAATGTGGCTTTTGGATTGTTCTCTAATGTGGATAAGACTGTTTTGCCCACCTGGGGCACTGAATACATGCTTCCCTTCCAGAAGCCTGGAATTTCAATAGTTGTGTCTAGTTGTTGTGCCTACATGACTGGCTCCCAATTAAACTTCTGAACTTTGAATCTAAACATGGGCCTCCCTGGGCAGAAACACCACACAGGTGTTGGCAGATTTTGCCAGAGGAAGGGGCATGTTCAGTGTAATTCCTAGGGATAAAGGGAGGCAAGGGGAATGTTGGGAGCCTGCTGTAGTTTGAATGTCCCTCCCCACCAAAACTCATATTGAAGCTTAATCCCCATTGTGGCACTACTGAGAGGTAGGGCCTTTGAGAGAGGTGATTGGACTGTGAGCGCTCTGCCCTCATGAATGGATTCTTCCATTCACGGGTTAATGAGTTGATGGATTGATGGGTTATCGCAGGAGTGGCACTAGTGGCTTCATAAGGGCAAGTAAGCACATTAACATACTCAGCCCTCTCACCATGTGATGCCCTGTGCCACTTTGGGACTCTGCAGAGAGCTCCCACCAGGAAGAATGCCCTCACCAGATGTGCCTCCTGGACCTTAGACTTCCAGTCTTCAGAATTGTTAGAAATACGTTTCTTTTCTTTATAAATTACCCAGTTTCAGGTGTTCTGTTCTAAGCTACAGAAAATGGACTAAGACAGAGCCCATGCACAGATTCCTCCAGACTGTACCTCGTGTGTCTTTTTTTCTCTGCTGATTCTGTAATAAACTATAGCTGTGAGCACAATTGCTGCTCAGTTCTGTGAGTCTCCCCAGAGCATCACCGAATGTGTCTTCTATATCTGTAGGTGCATTTCCTTTTATCCCCACGTTTTGTTCCCATTCTTTGCATTTTTTGTCCATTTATAGGCCACGACTTATGCTTAGTGTATATCTTTCTGTTTGTGTATGTTCTTGCAGAATGCTATTTCGTGTGCATATATATTTCTAACATAATTCTTTATTAATTGTGGAATATGACTGAATCAATACCTTATTTGTTTTATATTTTAAATTATCACACAATAAAGTTGACTCTTTTTCGGGGGGGGTATATAGTTCTATGAATTTTAACACATACATAGATTCACGTAAACACTATGACCACAATGAGGATACCGAACACTTTCATTATTCCAAAGAAGCCCTTCATGGTACTTCTTACAGTCATGCCCTCCTCCCACCCATAATTCCTGGAAACCACCAATCTGTCTCCATCACTATAATTTGTATTTTCAAGAAGTCATGTTGTAAACTGAATGTTTGTGTCTTCTTACAGTCATGCCCTCCTCCCACCCATAATTCCTGGAAACCACCAATCCGTCTCCATCACTATAATTTGTATTTTCAAGAAGTCATGTTGTAAACTGAATGTTTGTGTCTTCCCCAAATTCATTTGTTGAAATCTTAACCCCCAATGGGATGGTATTTGGAGGTGGGACCTTTGGGAGGTAATTACATCATGAGGGTGGAGCCCTCACCAATGGGATTGGTGCCGTTATAAAAGGAACCCCAGGGAGCTCTCTCATCCTCTTTCTGCTGCATGCGGATACAGTGAGAAGTTGGCCACCTGCACCTTGGAAGAGAGCCCTTACCAGAACCTGACCCTGATCTTGGACTTCCAGCCTCCAGAATTGTGAAAAATAAATTTCTGTCATTTATAAGCCACTCCGTTTATGGTATTTTGTTATAGCAGCCTTAATGAACTAAGACAGTAACCTTTTGAGATTGGCTTCTTTCACTCAGGATAATGCCTTTGAGATTCATCAGGAGTGTGTATGTATCAGTAGTTTGTTTCTTTTTTATTGCTGAGTAGTATTCTGTGGTATGGATATTTGTTTATCCATTTTCTCATTGAAGGACATTTGGATTGTCTCCAATTTTTGGCTGCTATAAACATTTGTATATCTGGGTATGGGTTTTTTGTGTGAACATAAGTTTTCATTTCTTTAGGG
>NW_007728313.1:130347-131145 GCF_000696425.1 Galeopterus variegatus
GTGTATGTATCAGTAGTTTGTTTCTTTTTTATTGCTGAGTAGTATTCTGTGGTATGGATATTTGTTTATCCATTTTCTCATTGAAGGACATTTGGATTGTCTCCAATTTTTGGCTGCTATAAACATTTGTATATCTGGGTATGGGTTTTTTGTGTGAACATAAGTTTTCATTTCTTTAGGGTACACGGGAGTGAGATTACAGGGTCATATTGTAAGTGTATATTTAGCCTTATGAGAATCCACCAAACTGTTTTCCAGAGTGGCTGTACCATTTTACTTTTCTGCTGGCAATATATAAAAATTCCTAATTGCACTGCATGCTTACCAGTCCTTAGTATTGTCAGTTGAATCTAGATCTTTTGAATGTGCCCCCTCTCAAGTTTTATTGTTAGTTAATATGTAATTAACATGAAGAGCACAATCTTATGTGTACAGCTTGATGTTTTCTTTCATATGTACAGACCTGAGTAATCACCACCTAGATTAACATATAGAACATTTGCAGAACTACAGAAATCTCCTTTGTGAATCCTTTAAGTCTATCCTTCCCAAAGGGAACCACTATAATGACCTTTAACACTATTGATTAGTTTTGTCTGATTTTGAACTTCATTAAATCATGCAGTATGTAGTCTTCTGTGTCTGGCTTCTTTTGCTCAACATTATGTCTATGATATTCATCCATTTTGCATATAGTTGTAGTTTGTCCATTTTCATTGCTGTGTAGTATTCCATTGTATGTATCCTTAATTTCTCTATTAACAACTGGCTCTTTCCAGTTTGGAGCTACTATGAATT
>NW_007728313.1:132828-134359 GCF_000696425.1 Galeopterus variegatus
GTAGCACTCCTCATGCCCGATTGTGAAAACCAAAAATGTCTCCAGATATTGCCAAAAGTCCTTTAGGGAGCAAAATTGTCCTTAGTTGAGAATCAGTAATATAAAAGGACCAGACAAAGCAGACACTAATTAAGAAGAAAATATCCATTGGTATAGGTGATACAGTTTAGCATTTAGAGGTAGTAGAGTTAGAGGAGGATGGAAGTTTGGGTTACCGGGATGTGGAATTGTTATATTCTCTGACTTAATTTGTTCCCAGTGGCATCAAGATCTGGAGTTGCAGTCCCCCACATTTTGCTTATCTCCCCATGGCCCATTGATTTCTGTCTTAGAGCCTTTCAGCTCCAGAGCCAGGCAAACCTGGTGAACAGTGCCACCCAAGGGGATGATAGGGCACTGAAGTAGGAGGTTGAGAAGGTCAGGCTAGTGGGACATACCCAGTGGGGCCAAGCAGAAGGAGATTCCAATTGTGGTCAAGGCAAAATGAGAAAGTTGTGGCTGGAGACGCAGTGCCCTTCATCAGAGCTGGAGACAGACCTGGAGATCCAGAGCTGGGTGGACCGGGAGTGGATTGGATGAGGAGCCTGAAACAGGGCAGACGAAGTATCTCTGTATGCCTGAAGGGCATTGAAGGCTTGCTTCTGAGGATGAAAGGTGCACCGCTGGCCTTCTGTTCTCTTCCCTGAACACTGCAAGGTTGTTCCTGCCTCAACACCCCCGGGCGTGATGCTCCCTCTGCCTTGAATGTTCTTCCTTTCCTGTTTGAGTTAGCCAGCTCCTTCTCTCATTCAGGACTCAGCTTGAANTATGTATCCTTAATTTCTCTATTAACAACTGGCTCTTTCCAGTTTGGAGCTACTATGAATTGAACTTGTATGTGTCTTTTGGTGGATACAAACACTCATATCTCTTAGATATAGTTCCAGGGGTGGAATTCCTGGGTCACAGTATTTATATTTAGCATTAGTAAATATAGCCAAACAATTTTCCAAAGTGTGTGTACCAATTTACTCTTCCAATGTGCACACTTTAAAAAAGATTGACGTATGTGCAATTGTACTAATGATCTCATGCCGTTTTTTACTCCCCCTCCTCCCTCTTATTATAGTTATAAGGTTTATCTCTAATGTGATTTGTATATGTAAAATATCCCTGCTAACACTTGATGGTGACCACTCATCCACTTTACCTGTCTACTTCCCCGGTGATAAACACCCTTGTTACCTCCAACTTGCTGATACCACAAATAACCTTGCAATAATTGTCTTTGCATGTGTCCTTTTAAGGAGCTTTGTAAGAATTTCTTATAGAACTGCTGGTCATTGAGTCTGTAAATCTTACTTTGATTAAATAGTAACAGGTTGCTCTGGTCACATGAGTGTCACTCCTACCAGTTGTGTAGGAGGGTTCCTATATCTCCACATTCCTGCCAATATTTACCCTTTTGAAATTTGTCTACATACTAGGTATGAACTATCTCAATATTTTAATTTGCATTCCTGTGCATACAAACACATGTTAGCATCTTTTT